>NW_022282642.1:0-7118 GCF_004355925.1 Anarrhichthys ocellatus
ATATGGTTTGGAGACAAGGTGAACACAGAGGAGGGATGTGAAGCTCCGGCAGGTCTGAATTATTTCTCTCCCAAACATCCAGCTGCTGTATTTTACACTTGTTCTGTATTTAAGACATTTTCTTGGTCACCAGAGAACGAAGAGCTTGTGTGTCGTTTGAAACTCCTCATAATCTGCCCTCGGAGGCATTCTCTCCACAAATTACACTGCCACGTTTCATGTTTTAATTACAGTTTGCCCTTCAGATCAGGACTCGGTTTAGCAGTCCTGCTGGATTTCACACTGCCCAATAACACATGCAGATTTCTTTCATCCCCACTGGCAGCAGGACGGGAGCGTCGAAGTCTCTCTTTCTGCCCAACATGTTGAGTGACACGACAGGCTGCTTTTTGATGACGTGTTGTAAAAATTCATGATCCCCAGAGGCTGGATTTTAATGGTTTCGGGGACCTCTTGACTTTTCCCTTCAGCACCACCACCAGGACACAGTTTTTGGTTTTAGCTCAAGAGACCCAGAGAACATGTGAGTCTAGCAGAAGTAGTGAAGACTCTAGAGGGCGCTGCCACGACTTTAGACTGTTAGAGTTAAAGCGTCTTCTTCTTCTGCTCCATAGAGCTCCATTAAAAACTCATCAGTGAGCCTCACGGTTGTTCCTTCATCACCATTAACACACACATACAAACACTCTCTAGAGCACCAAATGTGGATTCATCCGCCGCTGAAAATAGTCCCCAAAAGACTCGCTGTTGTTTGTTTGATAGAAACTACAGTGAACATCTGTTTTAGTCGATTAACTAAATAATCGAAATACACTAATAAACTAAATACACATGAGAAGGTGTTTTTGATGATTTGCATCATTGGTAGGAACCAATGAGCTTGTAGCTGAAAGCCACAGACAGGAAGTTAGAAAGTATTTATATTTGTTGACTGTAAAAAAACACAGAATAAGTGTTGATGTACATCGAAGCTCCAGAAAAGCAGTCCTTCTGTCCCCTTGTTTTGGGAATATCTTATTGTGCTTTTTGAAGGACAAATACATTCAATGATGAATAACAGTACAATGTCAACAAGACAACAAACAAATGAGAATAAGATGATGTAACTAAACAAGCATTGAGAGACAGAGCAGCACCTCGTCCCGAGGATCAGGGATTCAATCACATCCCTAATTCGTAGAATTAACACATAGATGACATCATGCACTTTAACCACATCAAACATGAAGAATGTACAGTAATAATAATACATGGGCCTTGTGTGGATGGCCCAGTGGTAGAGCGGTGTGTGAATGTGTAACATTTAAGTACTATGTACAATATAAATATATATCAAAGAATATATATGAGCATAAAGAACAACAATCACAATGGATTCGGGATATTAGTGTAGAAGGTAGTAATAGTGCAAATGAAGATGCAATATGTCTGATTCATTGTTCATGAGAGTGACGGCAGAAAGAAGCTGTTCCTGTGTCTGGTGGTTTTGGCGTACAGAGCCCTGTAGCGCCTACCAGAGGGGAGGAGGTGAACAGCTGGTGTCCAGGGTGTGATGGTCTGCAGTGATCTTTCGGCCCGTTTCCTGACTCTGGAGGTGAACAAGTCCAGGATGGAGGGCAGGCTGGAACCAATGGTCCTCTCTGCAGACCTGACAGTCCGTTGTAGTCTGTTCCTGTCCTGTTTGGTGGCTGATCCGAATCACACAGTGATGGAGGAGCAGAGAACAGATTGGATGATGGTGGAGCAGAACAGGATCAGCAGCTCCTGAGGCAGGTTGAACTTCCTGAGCTGGAGCAGGAAGTTCAACCTCTGCTGGGCCTTTTTCCTGATGGTGTCGATGTTGGGAGCCCACTTCAGGTCCTGGGAGATTGTGGATCCCAGAAACCTGAAGGTCTCCACAGCAGACACAGTGCTGTTGAGTATGGTGAGGGGGGGTAGTGTTGGGGGGCTCCTCCTGAAGTCCACTGTCATCTCCACAGTTTTGAGCTTGTTCAGCTCCAGGTTGTTCTGACCACACCAGAGGACCAGCTGTTCAACCTCCCGCCTGTACGCAGACTCATCACCGTCCCTGATGAGGCCGATGACCGTTGTGTCGTCTGAGAACTTCAGGAGCTTGACCGTTGGGTCCTCTGAGGTGCAGTCGTTGGTGTAGAGGGAGAAGAGCAGTGGGGAGAGCACACATCCCTGGGGGGTCCAGTGCTGATAGTCCGGGTGCTAGACCACATCCCTGGGGGGTCCAGTGCTGATAGTCCGGGTGCTAGACCACATCCCTGGGGGTCAGTGCTGATAGTCCGGGTGCTGGATGTGGTGTTTCCCAGCCTCACCTGCTGCGTCCTGTCAGGAGGTTAGTGATCCACTGACAGGTGGAGGCTGCACAGTGAGCTGGGAGAGTTTGAGTTGGAGTATCTCTGGGATGATGGTGTTGAACGCTGAGCTGAAGTCCACAAACAGAACCCTTGCATATGACCCTGGGGAGTCGAGGTGTTGCAGCATGTAATGCAGTCCCATGTTGACTGCATCATCCACCGACCTGTTTGCTCGGTAGGCAAACTGCAGGGGGTCCAGCAGGGGTCCTGTGATGTCCTTCAGGTGGGTCAACACTAGTCTCTCAAAGGATTTCATGACCACAGACGTCAGGGCGACGGGCCTGTAGTCATTTAATCCTGAGATGGAGGATTATCTGGTCATCGACAGTCGGCTCTCTTCTCAATCACTTCACAATAAATTGTATTTCTCGCAGATTAAATTTGGATTTGACTCACAAATTAAAACAAGTTAAATCGAGTCGATGTGGATTGAACTTAATTTACATACGTAATTTAAATAACATAAGAAACCTGCTTATCTTAAACCAAACTTCAATGTTTTACTAAACTAAGTTTTGTTGCGTTTTTCTTTTGTTTCAAACGTATACCAGCAGAAACTACGTTTCCCTCAGAACTTAATTGAGAATAAAGTTGAGTTGTTTGTGAAGAAAAGCTTTGAGGCGACGAGGCTGTAATCACAGTGTGTGTGTGTGTGTGTGTGTGTGTTTCACTTGGTGAGCAGATGAAGACCTTGTGGTTCTGAATTAGTCTGGAAAGGTTTCATTCTGCGCCTCGACGCCTGACGCCAACATGTATTGATGTCTCTCTTTCTTAAAGAACCTTCAGAGCGCTCGTATTTATGGAAAGTTACTTTGATCAGAAAGCGTCTGCCAAATGAATTTCATGTCTTTTTCATTCGTGAAGGCAACATGCTTCTACCATTTCAATAACTTTAATCACTAATTAACTAATATTCTAGTTATTCAAGGTTGAGAAATATTTTTCTTTGTACTTTGAGGTGAAAATTCTGAACTAAACGATTCCGGTCGCAACGCCGTCTGAACAAAGAGGTGAGAGACTCAGACACACGAAGAGAAAGAGAACAAAGAGCACGTTTAAAGAAGTTTAAGTTGAATTTAAAATCCCAAAACTATACTTGTGACTTTTGCTTTTATTGATCGAGCCGCTGAACTTCCTTTGGGAGACTCGGCGGAGGAGGTGAGGCGTCTCATTGGTCCAATGTTTCAGGTCCTTTCGTCGGAGGAAGATGCTGAATTAGTGAAAGCAGAGAAACAAAACGAACGCCCTCGTCGCTGCATCGCTGCCAGAACATTCCTCCGCTTAGCCTTCGCTTGTTGAGCCTCTCAATCACTTCTGGCAGCGAGACGTTGCACATATTGGAGGAGGCTGATTGGCTTCCACGTCTTGGCGGTGGAAGAGAAATAAAAGGGAACGGTTAGTGATTAAATTCATTGGCAGCCAAACGCAACACAACACACTCGTCTGTATTTATATTGTTGGACGGTAATCCTGTTAATGAAAAATGTGCTGTTTTTCACAGCCGCTGGCACGAGGAGAGCCGAGCCTCTCCCGAAGGGACGAGAGTGTTCGCCCGCCAGAATAAAAGACATAAATGAGAAAAAAGAATGTCGCAATCAACCGAAATCATGTTTGTGGAGGACGCACCTGAGTGATGAACCTGGTTGTTTGAGAGCAGGTGAAGCTCGGAAGTCATGAGGTGGAGATGTGAGAGTGTTCTCCTGCACCGGTCCAGCAGGCTCAGAACATACAAATATTAATAATGATAACAATAACAATAATAAGGAACGAGGAGGCGCTCCTTCTGGCTGCAGCTGTGAGATCAGAGAAGCATGTTTACTGTGCTGTTCAAAGTGTTGTCTACGTGTTGAACCTGTTTATCATTTTACAAATAGAAATATTTATTTATGTCAAGTTTCAATTTTTAGCTACAAGGAACTTTATTGTGGTGGTTGCTGTGTTTCACCAGAGTCCCTTCAGCTCTCATTGTACTGCAGCAGGTTGTTCATAATAATAATAATATGTATTTATCAAAGTGCTGAACATTTAAAGATAAATACAAACAATATAAACCTTCTTTTTACAGATGAAATAAATAGAAGTGGTGCAATTTAACTCATTTTAACAGATGAATAAGAACCATTTCACCTTTAAAATGACTTATTAATCTGTGAATCATCGGGTTCATATTTCCACTATTAATGTACATTTCACAAGTCAGACTCCTTCGATGTTGGACACTGAATCTCTTCAGAATGTGACTCACACTTCAGCTGCTTCCTCGCTGTTTTCGGTTATTTGTCCAAAACAGGCTTGAACCACAAACTCTGCCACTTGTGGCTGAAGTTGAGGAAACATAATAAATGTGGCCGAGATAATAAAATATTTAATATCGGTGCGGCCCAACTGAGACTCGGGGCGCTGACAAATATCTCCTCTCTGAAGTTCCATCAAAATGTGATCAGCAGCATCCAAGATGTGGCGCGTGACAGACGGAGAGACGGAGGGATGGACGAGTGCCGACCCTCGGTCCCTCTGCGGGGGCCACGGTGGTACCAACGGCTAATTAATCAAATTATATGACAGATGGTGCGGAGGAACTATCCCCCCCCACAGGACGCAGAGAGAGAGAGACGAGCCACCGGCCTGGTGGTTGAAGTCCTTTCATTATGTCCAATAAGAGGAGGGGGCCCGGGGGGGGGGGGGGGGGGGGGGGGAGGACGTAAGGAAAGCATTAGTGGAGTGGGAGAGAGAAAGATGGGAAAATATTGCTCTTTCCCTTTGGATGTGATATGATCGCAGCCTGCTCTTATTGCTTTGTGGAATATTGCTGGAGCACAGAATCAGATTGCCCCCCCCCCCGGCCTCCATGATAAGGCCTCAGGAAAAGCAGCTTTGGATCGATCCAGAGGACAAGAATGGGACGACAGAGACATAAGCAGATTATAGACCTCTGAAACTGCTTCATTTCCAGGCAGAGGGACACACCCACAACCCTCCCCCCCATCCTCTCTACACTTTGACATGAAGTACATTTATTTGACGTTACGGAGGATAACTCTTTGTTTCTTCAACTCTTTGGTTTTGAGTTCATTCTTCTTCTTCTCATCCGGAGGTCGAGGGACGAGTATCGACAGGATTCACTCTCATCTGTTCGGTTCTCATCAAAGACAAATTATTAAGAACAGAATCAAGCCTGCTGTGTTATTGTCACGAGACACAATGAGGACTCAGGAGCACACAGTCAGGTGAAGCGGGGAAAAGGTTTAATGCAGAAACCAAAAAACAAACAGGGAATCCAAGGACAAGACGCAACAGGCAGACTGGGAAACCGGGAACAGGACGAGCAACACGGTAGGTAGGGAAAACAATGACCTGGCAGTGAGTGAGTGAAAGACTGGGGTTTAAATAGTGACTAGAACAGGTGAGGAGAGTTGTGCTGATGAGGGAGTGCTTGATTACTGATAAGGGACAGGTGAAGGGAGTTTGGACTGGTGCTGAGGGAGTGACTGAGTTGAAGAGTGCGGAGCTACAGAAAAACACACGCAGAACACAGAAGGCAAAAGCCTGATTGTGACAGTTATTCTCCTTCTGTTGGGTCACGACTCAGAGCTGCTGACTAAGATGAGGGTGAAGACGGATATCGACAGCTTCATCGCTGCTGACGCCGACCAAACCTGTTCACCTCATGCTCCATGTTACCCTCACATGTGAACAAGAGGCCGAGATACTGGAACTATATATATATATATACATACACACATATGTAAAACCTGCAGACAGAGTGACCAATAGTTCTGATTCATGAAAACAGATTAACATGATGAAATGCGGAGATGTATGCTTGCTGTTACAGGTGACTCCTCCTCCAGGTTTCCCGTAAACTGGTGTCTGACGCTCTCATTGGCTGCTGCTCCCCAGGGGGTCCAGATCCATCTAGTCTGATAGATACCCGGGACGCCTCAAGTTCACACGGAGCCAACGCTGAGTGGCTTCCGATCCTTCAGTCAGCGAGCTCCACAAACGTTTGGCGAGTGTAAAATATCGGAAAGTGAGACGAACTGAAGTCGGACACGGAAGCGTCATTGTTGCTCACTACATGCAGCAGATGTAGATATGTTCCATAAATACTATCGCGGTGCAACAGATCATAGAACTCATAAAACCTGATCACATGTTTGATTATCGTCTGATAACGATCATCAGTAAAACTTTATTTACACTGTGATGGTGAACGTTAAACTGTGTCATTAATGTGTGTGTGTGTGTGTGTGTGTGGGGGGGGGGGGGGGCAGTACAGATCGCTACTTGTCCGGGGTTTCTTATGTTCGTATCTCTGTTCATGTGATCTTGTGATTCTGCTGGTTTGCAGTGATTCGTCTATTAGAGCTCTTTAAACTCTGGGGGATATTTTGGGGTCTTATCTGGTCTTTTGAGGGTAATTATACATTATGTACAGTTATTATTTCCTTTTCTTGTCAACTTTTGTCTATTCTTTAAAAAGATGTAACGTTTCAATGTTTGTGTATGTTTTTATGTTTTATGATAATAATACTAAATAAATAAATACCTAATCTAACAGTTTTCTGCTCATGCATTGAAACATCAGGTTCCTGGTTCCATTTGGTGAAGCATGTGTTTTATTAGGTGGAGAGTCTGCATGAACACCTCCTCTCCCTCCCTCCCCTCTCACCTCCCCCACCTCCCCCACCTCCTCCCTCCCTCCCCCACCTCCCTCCTCTCCCTCCCTCCCCTCTCACCTCCCCCACCTCC
>NW_022282643.1:0-6324 GCF_004355925.1 Anarrhichthys ocellatus
ATATATATATATATATATTTCTATATATATATATTTCTAAACTACAGATAACAGACTTATTTAATTGAAATGTTACACGTTGTTAAATAAACCAGACTCACCTTTAATAACATGTTGTGCTCCTGCGGACTTTAAATTTTAAACACGGTTACTTCTTCTTCTTTTATTTCTTCCTCGTCTCTTTTTTTAAAAGTAGCTTCAAAGTTGCAGCTTAAAATCCCACAAAAAAAGCTTCTTAATGTTGAGTTCCTCTTCAGATTTGTGTGTTTTTTAAATATATTTCTTCTCAATAACAAACTAAAGGAGGCTGAACTCCCCGCGGCTTCTTCTTCGCTCTGGCACATGGAGCTTTGTTTGGCGCGCTTTGATGGCGTCACACGGTTTGGTATAAGAGCGCGCCCCTTTCTGATTTTTAAACGAATATTTATTTATTTTTTATTGTTTTAGTTTCTTTTTAGAGGATAACTTTTTATTAGCGGTATTATTTTTAAACGATTAGTATTTTAAATTTTGTTATACTTTCTTAATTTAATTGTTTAAGTTTCTGTTTTAGAGCAGAACTTTGTAATAACGGTAAATAAATATTATGAACAGAAACGAAAATCATATTTTAGTCGTAATCCATGTAATGAAAGTATATAAAATAACAGTGTAATTACTTTATACACAAAGTAAGTCAGTGGTGCAAGGTAAAAGTACATTTACTTTAATACAGTGTATATATATATATATATATGTATATATATATATATATATATACACACACACATTTATTTACACTTTTATCCATTTATTCTTCTTCCGTTTCATATTCAAATCAAAACATCCCTTTTATACGTCTCGTGTTGACACGTCTGCATATTTCCTGTTTTACCTTTGGCTGAATTATTTCTCACCTTTAATAAATAATAAGAAAGAAGAGCTATTCTGCCTTCAAACAACTTTAAAAGTACCGACGTGTAAATATATGCAGCTGTAATATATGGAAACAAGAGTCTACAGTAATAAAACAAGCAAATATAATTGGATTGTACTTAATATATTTAATATAAAATAACTTTGTGATCAGGAACATAAAAAGTGTTCCGACAGTTTATTCCAGATGCTAAATATAAATTAAAACAGTAGAAGAAGAAAGCAAAGAGCATGTTGGAGGAATACTATTTTATTATTTAGTAGATGTTTATACATATATCAAATATTGACATCATACGTACATAAATAGAGAAACAAACATACATATATTCTCTTATGAACAAACTTGGCACTGCAGACTTCAGAGACGCTTTAGAAAATCTCCTCGTCTCTAAACTTCATATTTAAACACAATGATATACTTTATACTTTAATCAGGCCACATGTAGAGATTCCTCAGCTCGGTTAGTTGAAGTTAACGCTAATTTAAGACGTAAAATAAAGTTGTTTTTTGTTTAAATCGGGCGGAGATTCAGACACACGGCAGAAATGATGGAACTCTTGTGACACATTTATAGATGCAGACATTTATTTCCTTCTTTCATCTTTCCTTGAAAACAGACTTCATGTTTTGATGCTTTACTTCTTTGAGAATGCAAAACAGTCGTCATGAAAAAACAATTTATTGGGTGCCAACGCATGATTTTTAAGGACTGGAGGCGTGGTGAGCTTTTAGCTCTTAGTAAAATATAAAAATATATAAATCGTGACGTAGTCTGGAGTCTTTACTGTACCGCTGCTGTTCTTAGTGAAGTTTCATCAAACTGAGAATGAAGCTTTGCGACTTCAAAAGAAAGAATTTATCTTAATTTTTACTTCCGGAAGGAAAGTGCTCACAGTTAACTGCATTGTTCTGAGGGTTTATACATGTTGGAGTGCAAATAAGTCAAACAATTAACGTGGAAACGAACGACTAACTCGTTTAATCAAGTAGCGGTTTCAGTGCGTTTCATTTGGCAAAGCGAGAATGTCCTTCATCCTTTAGAGGGACAGCTTGTGAAGTCCAGCAGCTCTTTCTGCAGCACGGGACTGAAGCAGTTATCTGTGCTCTCTTCCACCAGACTCCATCTCTCTAAGTGGATATAGTGTAGTGATTCAAAGTGGAACACATCCTTCTACCACCAGCATGAGTTTGAATGCGT
Organism: Anarrhichthys ocellatus; assembly: GCF_004355925.1. Classification (NCBI taxonomy): domain Eukaryota; kingdom Metazoa; phylum Chordata; class Actinopteri; order Perciformes; family Anarhichadidae; genus Anarrhichthys; species Anarrhichthys ocellatus. The sequence goes on from NW_022282643.1 coordinate 2,118, forward strand.
AGGAGACAAATTAATCTCAACCTCGACAGTGTCTGTGCTTCATATTGGACTGTAACCTCCAGCAGAACTTCCTTTCTTTCCTACATAAACAGGAGTCTATTCTTCACATTGGAATGTGTCCTTTACCTCCACTACAGAAGGAAAGAGTTACTTAGACTTCGTGTTGGAACGCAGCCTCATATTCCTCCTGTTATCTCCAGCTCCGCCTGGTGGACTTGCCCGAGTCCCTGGAGTGGGAGGACTTGTCGGAGAAGGTGCCGCTGTCGTTCCGCCGGTGGCCTTTAGGGGGAACCAGCGGGTCGTGGAGCGGCGAACGAGGAGGTGCCCTGATGCTCTGAGACCTCAATGCGGAGGAGGAGGAGGAAGGTTTGAGGAGGTCGGAGGACGTGGAGGTGGAGGAGACTCTCAGAGAGCCGGTTCGGGTGAAAGGCGAGATGGTGCCGGAAGGAGCGGCAGAGGAAGAGGAGGTCTTAAGGGAGGATTTAAAGGAGGAGATTGAGCCAGAGTGGGGCGAATGATGAGGAGGAGGAGGAGGAGGAGGAGTGAGCGGGGTTAGGGTTCGTCTGAAAGAAGAAGAAGCAGTGCTTCGGGCGAAACCAGGAAGCGGCGATGACGAAGGGGTACCGGCTTTGTGCGAAGGAGTAACAGGAGCACTGAAGCTTCCTCCTCCTCCACTTGCTTGAGAGAGCGACCGCAGCGTGGAGCGACACATCTTCTCCTCCGGCGGAGGTTTGGGTTTCGCCAACGGCTTTCGGATGGACGGCCTCCTTTGCACGTCCTGGTTCTGCTCTTGAGTACCCGAAACCTTCTGGTCTTTTGAGTTCTTGGGGTCCGGCGTCTTGTGGACGCTGGAGCGGCGGGACGACGGAGCGGTCGACGAGGTGCCGTTGAGGTTGTGGGCGGTCGGACCGGCGGTCGCTGCAGCGCTGGAGGAGCCCCGCTGGTGGCCGGGAGGCTTCTCGGGATGTTGGCCCGGAGTTGGAGCGCCTCTGCTGGTCCTGGAGATGGGCAGGACGCGCCTCATGCTCTGGTTCTCGGTGCTCGTGAGGGTGCGGAGAGGCCTGCTTTTGTTGGCGGCGAATGCGGCGGTGACGGGTTTCGTCCCAGCGGGTCGAGTTTTAGAGGTAGGGAGGTTCTTGGTGGACAATTTGGACAAATTTGCCGATTCGGCTTTTCCTTTAGTGGAAGAAGCTGCTTCTGTGCGACAGGAAGCAGTTTTGTTTCTTCTCCCGTCACCTGTTGGGACGATCTCCACATCTCTCTTCTCATTGGTGGAGCCCTCCGCTTCTCCTCTTTGATTGGCTGTTCCTTTAGCTTCCCTTGCGCCGACAACGGACGCCCCATTGGCCGCCGCAGGCTCTGCTGGGTGCCACATGGGCGAAGAGGCGGGATGCGATGGATCGTCGCGGCGGGGGACAGGCACCGGTTGGCTGCTGATGGGTTCAGGCACTGGCTTCTCATTGGCCGGCTGAGGTTCTGAAGGCGTGCGATTGGCTGGGGCAGAGGAAGCTTGCTGGCTCCCTCCCCGATTGTCGCTCCTACGCTGGTCCCGCTCAGTTCGTGTGTCGTCGGTGTGCTCGAGCTCGCCGGCGGCCTCGCACACACCCGTCACGCACCACACGACCACCTTTTCCTCTCCTCCCTCCTCTTCCTCTTTTGTTTCAGCATTCCCAATCTGGGAGTCATCCTGCACCTTCTTGGCCGGTCGGTCCTCTTCGTCTCTGCGACAATGCCGAGCGGTGTGAGGCCCTTCGTGGCGGCCGGCGACCTCGCCGAACACTTTCAGCTCAGGCACCAATGTGCATTTCTCTACAACCATCGACATGTTTCCACTAAAAATATGATCGGCTTTGTTCACTCTGACAAGTTCCGACTTCGAACCATATTTAGGGTCCGAAAGCGCCCCGACGCAGAGTCGATCTTTGCCGTTGTTGTGGTCCGATTGCTGGTTGGGATCAGAGGTAGTTTTGACTGCATTTGCCGGATCGATGCCGTTATTAGCATCGTTGCTGAGGTAGGTGGCGGTTGTATGGTTCAGTCGCGGTGCCATGTGGCCCGCTTCAGGCTGCTGGTTTTGGGGGAAGCTGCATGTCGTGACCCTCGGACTTTGTGGTCTGCGTTCGGGAGAGGCCGATAGAAAAGCTGTCCTCGCCTCTTTGTGGTCGGGGCTCGCCAACCCCAGGAGCGTGCTCAGTTCGCGGTCAGCGGCGACAACCAACAGCGAGTTCCTGGAGCGCCGCGAGCTCCCTGAGCGTCGCAGAGAATTGTGGGAGTTGTTGAAGAGCGAGCGAGAGCCGAACTTCGGGGACAGGAGCTCCACCAGCAGCCGGGCGTCGTCGTGTGCCGACACGGCGGCCGTCATGTCCGCCTCGCTGCGGCACCGCAACCCGACCGCTCCGTCCACCTAAAGCAGAAACACACGTTCGTGACTCGTCAAGCTGTTTGTGTGTTTTCAAAGTTTCCGTGAGCGTGACCTCTTACCTCCTCGCTGCCGGCCCACGAGTGCCTCTTCTGCTCCTCCAGATCCTGTAACCTCCGGCGACGGGCCGCCTCCTTGGCCTCCCGCTCAATGTTCTCCTTCAGAGGGACAAGTTTTAACTTTCTTAACTTCTATCTCTCTGTTTGAGCAGCAGGTGGCAGCAGAGGTCCACCGTCTATGAAACATGCTACCGACGCATTTACTGTACTGAAATACAAAGTACTTTACTTGAGTATTCTCATTTTATGTCACCTCTACTTCAAACCGTTTATGACATTTTTTACTTTAAGAGTTTATAATTTATATTTTGCCATAAAGTAGTCGATTGACAGAAAATGTATTGTCAACTGTTTGACGTACTTGTACTTAACTTGAGTCTTTTCTTTTCGTGCTACTTTACACTTTTTACTTCACTACATCTCAGAGAGTAATATTTACTTCACTACATTTATCCGACAGCTTTAGTACTTCACAAATTATGTTTTTGCATTAAATATACAACGAGTTTATAGCTTCAGCTTCACAAATTTAAAGCTTTGCTGCTTTTCATTCTAATGATGTTAATGTGTTCATTAAATAAAGAGTATTTCTACTGTGTGGTATTAGTACTTTTACTAAACTAAAGTATCTGAATTCTTCCTCCACTACCGCCATATAGATATAACATCAACATACTTTATCTGTCAGCTTGGCGGTGAACCTGGTGTTGTAGTTGTTGTAGTTGTGTATCAGTGCGTACCTTGACCGCGCCGGTGAACCTGGAGCAGAAGCTGTTGAAGATGCTGAAGCAGTCGTCCAGCCTGAACGTCTCTTTGTCTTCGCAGAAGAAATCGATCAGCTCGCTGCCTTCCTTCTTCAGATGCTGCCGAGCGTCGTGCAGCGAGCTGAGAGACGAGGTGGCCGACTGAGACACAAACAAACGCACATGAACACACACACGCACAGTAGTAGACGTAAAGTACTAGCTGACCGCAGTATTTGTGTGTTCTACCTGCAGGAAGCCGTCCAGCTGCTGCAACAGCTCCGTGTCTCTCTGGACGTTCTCCTCTACTGAGCGCGTGCGAGACGTCTGCCACTGAAGTTCAGCGTCCAGCGTCTCCAAAGAGATCCTGCGAAAAACAAAAATATAATTTACGTACTGAATCTTTATCCTCTGGGAAGCGGTGGAACAGACATGAAGCTGACGGGGCTGATGGGAAATGTAGTCTGTCTGACCTGGAGGCAGGCTGGACGTGATTCAACTTCAGTGGGAACTCCAGCAGCTTGGTGTCTTTCTTCTGTGCTTCCTGAAGGAGAAAAGAAGGAGAAGTACAATATGAGAGGACTTCTTCCACCCGGAGGATCCTCATCGCCTCTGAACCTGAACACCGTAACACAGGTTTTACACATCAACCAGCCCTCACAATGTCCTTATTGGTCCTCAGAGATAGAAATGTTATTCTCTTTCTGCAGATGTAAATTAGCTTCAAGCTAACTCTGGTACAGATAAGAAGATGTGCACTTTTCATGGCAAATAAATAAATACATTTAATTAAATAAAAGCACAACACACACACACACGTTACTGACCAGAGCGACAAAGTGCAGCAGGTTCATGCCCGGTTTGTTGGCCTTGGTGTCGGCCAGAGACAGAAGGGACGACAGCTTGAAACCCACTGCGTTTCCTGCATAACCTCCCTGAACACACACACACACACACACACACACACACACACACACACACACACA
>NW_022282643.1:6334-7117 GCF_004355925.1 Anarrhichthys ocellatus
ACACACACACACACACACACACACACACACACACACACACACACACAATTTGTTCTTGGAAAGTGAGTCGGATGACCACAAAGACATAAAAAACTGTAAAGAAACATTAAGTAACCAGAAAAGGATGCAAAACGACTACAAGGAGACACAAAACAACTGCAAAGATGAATGCAAATGATGCAAGACAACCACGAAGAGATGTAAAGAATTTCAAACAATACCAGACAATCACGAAGAGACATAAAACAACCTCAATGACTACTACTACCACTACAAAGAGACACAAAACAAGTACCAAGACACATAAAATAACCAGAAATATGATGCAAAACAACTACAAAGAAACACAAAACTCTTATATGACATCTCTCTCTCCCTCATCTGTTTTCCAGCTATGATCGTTCATTGATGCAGTTCTTCACTCACAGCGTTGAGGAGGTTTCCGGCCTGCAGCACCAGGTGGAGAACAGCATGAAGCTCCTCACAACACATTAACTCTGGAGGACAAAGAAGTCGTTATTTGCATCAGTGCACAAACAAACAATTAAACATTTTCAGCTTTAAAGAGCATCACGTGGGAAAACGGATTAAAGAACAGAACGAGGCAGCGAGGAAGAAACATCTTCAAACATCTTCAAACACACAAGATCTCCTGAAATCCCTGTTTGCACCCGAGTGTGTGTGTGTGTGTATGTGTGTGTGTGTGAGTGAGAGTGTGTGTCACCGACAGCATACGGAGGGTTATTTATCAATTCAGGCAGTTATCAAGTTCACACACACACT
>NW_022282644.1:0-131 GCF_004355925.1 Anarrhichthys ocellatus
TATATATGTGTGTATATATATGTGTATATATATGTGTGTATATATATGTGTATATATATATGTGTATATATATGTGTATATGTGTATATGTATATATGTGTATATGTGTATATGTATATATGTGTATATGT
>NW_022282644.1:141-7116 GCF_004355925.1 Anarrhichthys ocellatus
TGTGTATATATGTGTATATATATATGTGTATATATGTGTATATATATGTGTGTATATATGTGTATATATATGTGTGTATATATGTGTATGTATGTATGTATATATGTGTATATGTATGTATGTATATATGTGTATATATATGTGTATGTATGTATGTATGTATGTATATATGTATGTATGTGTATGTATGTATGTATATATGTATGTATGTGTATGTGTGTGTATATGTATGTATGTGTATGTGTATATGTATGTATGTATGTATATATGTATGTATGTATATATGTATATATGTGTATGTATGTATATGTATATGTATGTATGTGTATGTATATATGTATATGTATGTGTGTGTATATATATGTGTGTGTATGTATGTGTGTGTGTGTGTGTGTATATGTGTGTGTATATATATGTATATATATATATATACACACACATGTGAACATAAACCTATAAACAATGGCAATGGAATTGAGGTGGTAACAGTGCAAACAGAGGTAGTGCAGTATGACTTAGGCCATGTCCACATTACTCCGTTTTTACTCCGTTTTTGCTACGTTTACATTGAGCGGCCACACTACGCTGGAGTTTTGGAGCACCCTAAATGGAGGAGTCTGAAAACTCCCCCGAGGCTGGAGGTGTTTGAGAACTCTCGGGTTGCATTTGCGTGTGGACAGTCGGATACGGATGTGTTTAGAAAAAATGACGCCCACACCTGTGTTCGCTACTGGATTGGTTCTTAGAAACCATGACGTCTCTGTCCCTGATTCGTCACACTCACTATCACGTGACCCGTACCCGGAAGAAAACAAACTGGGCTACCAGCGATTCATTTCAACATGGACAACTAATTGCAATCGTTGCTGCTAGCACAACAGCTAGCAGCTGTTGTGCAGTAAAAGTCTGCATTTCTGTGGAGGAAGCAGCTGTTATTGGAGCGATTAGCAGGCGGCGTGACCAGCGGTGTCATCAGCCCTATGGAGCAGCTCGTTGTTTTTAGATTCTAATGAGAAGACATGCTGCACTAACGTTTTACTTCTTCCTTTTGGTAACCTTGAGAGACCTTAGTCTGTAAGTATGTATTTATGAAGCATGAAAAGATGTACGTAGATATATTCTATTCGCTCTGTCAGTATAACATTTGTGTTGTATTAAATGCTAATCGCTGTTAGCATTTCTCCATTGGCGGTAATGTTACAATTAGCTTAGAAGCTAGCTAGTCGGGACATGTTACATGCTGGCTATATCATGGATTGTTGTTTTGTATTCGTGTATGTGTATAGGGACAGTTTGTAAAACCATATTTCATATTGTGTTTCCACAGTTTTACAAATAAGAAAGATTCACACTAAAGTCTTGAAACTCTTCTACGGATTCCATGGTCTTTATTTCACGGATCTACTGTTGGCGATCTGCTAAGCTTTCCTGCACGAAGCAAGAGCAGAATAGAGTGAGAGACGTGTGTTGACCACATTTATGGACCCATAATCTAGTAAACGTTTACGTGTAAGTGTTGATTTTAAAGTAAATTTGATGTGAGAAAGAGAGAGACCCGCAGCGCTGTAATGCTAATCGCGGTTAGCATTTCTCCATTGGCGGCAATGTTAAAATTAGCTTAGAAGCTAGCTAGTCGGACATGTTACATGATGTTCAGAGCTACGAGTGAGAACAGACATCAACAACACAGAGGAAACGAGTGAGAGACGTGTGTTGACCACATTGATGGACCCATAATCTGGTAAATATTTACGTGTAAGTGTTGATTTTAAAGTAAATTTGATGTGAGAGAGAGAGAGAGAGACCTGCAGCGCTGTAACTAAGTCTGAAAAATAAAACTTCTACAACTTTTCACGAACTGTGTCTGTTTGAGCTTATAGAGGAATATTTTAGAGGAAGATGTTAAGTATCAAATACAACCTTTCATTATTAAAGACTACTTTATTACTCTGTCGTAATTTTTTTAACTAAGCAACCAATCCACTTCCTGTTTACACCGTCACGCGCATGCCCAGTGTACGTTAATGGTCACTGCTGTCCGCCTTCGAAGGTTGCCGTGTGGATGCAGATCAATTCGAGAATGATGCTGAAACGGCAGTGTGGATGGAGATTGTTTCTATTTGACAAATCTGCTTCCAAATAGAAACGGAGTAGAAACGGAGTAGTATGGATGTAGCATTATTTATTGTTCATGTGAGTGACGGCCAGTGGAAAGAAGCTGTTCCTGTGTCTGGTGGTTTTGGCGTACAGAGCCCTGTAGCGCCTACCAGAGGGGAGGAGTTGGAACAGCTTGTGTCCAGGGTGTGAGGGGTCTGCAGAGATCTTTCCAGCACATTTCCTGACTCTGGAGGTGTACAAGTCCAGGATGGAGGGCAGGCTGGAACCAATGATCCTCTCTGCAGACCTGACGATCCGTTGCAGTCTGTTCCTGTCCTGTTTGGTGGCCGATCCAAACCACACAGTGATAGAGGAGCAGAGAACAGACTGGATGATGGCTGAGTAGAACAGGATCAGCAGCTCCTGAGGCAGGTTGAACTTCCTGAGCTGGCGCAGAAAGTACAACCTCTGCTGTGCCTTGAAGCAGAATGAAGCAGATAACCGGCTTCAAGGTTGGAGGGAGACAACCAGGGGGCTCCCTGGAGAGGGCCAACGAGCTAAACTGTTTCTTCAATAGGTTTAGCTCACAGCCCTCATCTGTCTCCTCCACACACCACACCTCCCTAACACCTCGGCTGCCTCCCCCCCTCTGTCCCCCCTGGTGAGCTGCATGGACTCAGAGCCCTCAACATCAAAGGGCTCTTCCACCACTGACACTATGACCCCCCCCTCTCTGTGACGACTGGCCAGGTGAGAAGACAGCTGGAGCGACTCCATCAAGGAAAGGCTGCGGGACCTGATGGCATCAGCCCCAGGGACCTGAAGACGTGCGCCATCCAGCTGTCTAATGTCCTTCAACACCTCTTTAACCTGAGCCTGAAGCAGGAGGAAGTCCCGGTGCTGTGGAAGATGTCGTGCCTGGTTCCTGTACCTAAGAAGACATCTGGCCTCAATGACCACCGGCCAGTTGCCCTCACGTCACATGTGATGAAGGTGCTGGAGAGGCTGGTCTTGGCCCACCTCCGACCGCAGGTGAAATCATCACTGGACTCTCTGCGTGACTAGCGTGAAACGAAACTTAACAGCCAGCAGAGGCTGATGGGTAGTGAATCACATCACGTGATGCAGCTCAGCCAATCAAAATGCATTCTGACTGAGTGAGATGCACCATGACACGGGGCTGAGACGAGGAAACACATTGCAGAGCAGTACGTTCAACATTGAAGTTGTGAAAGTAAAATCCTATGATAATCTCTTTGGGTTGCGGGTTGTCATTAAGGAATGACGGTAGATCCCACAGCCAGACCAGCTGAGAACATTATGTTTTCCTGAATTTAGGCTTTTGCATTTTCTAAATGCTCTAGCATTATTCAAACGACTCTTGCCGAACGGTTTAATACGAAGACGTACATAGTTACAGCATTAAAAATGAATAATAGCTGTGGTGCCATAATGTGGTTATAAGGTGGTATTTCAGCTGCAGGACAGCAGTGAAGGCCCAGGTATGAAATGCATGGCCTGCCACTGAGATCTACAATACTTACAGTGGTCTGTCAGGCTGTTCACTATGGCTCAATCACAGATTACAAAATGATCATAAATTTGAATTGAGCTGAACTTTTGTCAATAATTATGGATTATATTAGATTAGTGCAGCTATTCAACAACCCTGCACCCGTAAAAGCTCTAAAGCAGGGGTCCCCAACTGGTGGACCGCGGTCCGGATCCGGACCCAGACGCAGTTGCATCCGGACCCAGTATCTCAAACCGATATATAATTTGGAAATCTACATTTTAGAAAGCGAGTTTATACTTTAACCGGCACAGGTTATTCAGCCGTTACGGCACTTGTTCAGCAGTGCAGGAAACACACCGATCAATGCGTTGTGAATCACACCACGTGATGCAGCTCAGCCAATCAAATATGGGCATTCTGACACGTTTCCCGACTCGAGTGAGATTTACACACACCGTGACACACGTGGGCTGAGACGACGATATAGAAAGAAGAGCAGGAGAATTGCGCTAATCAGAGAAGTTATCTCATATGACGTTCTCCAAAAAGAGAAATGTGTTCAGAGAGAACAGAATTTATAAGCAATAATGAACAGAATCTTATAGGTTAATTCTTCCCACAGGCAGTTAAAACCAGCATGTCTCATATGTTCAGAAACCGTAACTATTGATAAAAGCGGCAAATGAAGCGCACTACGAGGCAAAGCACAACTCTTTTGAACAAACGTATCCTCTCACTTCTGAAATGAAGACACAGAAAATAAACCTAAGAGCCCAAAATGATCAGAATCCTAACACATGAATTCACTGTTCAATGATGTTAACAGAGAGAATAGAGCTGAAACAAGTGTTAATAACCACAGATAAAGTCCATGCACACTAATTTCTCTTTTTAGACGATGAGAAAAATATAATATTGTGTCGTTTTTGATTGACATCACTTCACACCTGAATGAACTGAATTTAAAGCTGCAGGACAATTCAGTGAAATTAATTTTTCTAAAATGAATTACTTTATTTTAAGTGCACATTTTTTCAAAAGCTTTCTGTTATGTCAGTTATTCTTTAATTCAGTCCTTATTTTACTTGAAATGAGAAGAATATTTATTTATGTATTTCTATGAATTATTTATAATCCAGTTAAATTTGAAAACTGAAAATAATAATTGTTAAAATATAATTGATGTGTACTTTATTTATTTGATTTGACAGTTGTTGACTACACAGAGACGTTGGTACTACTACTAGGCTTCTTGAATATATATATATATATATATATATATATATATATATATATATATATGGCACTAAATAGCGCGAGTTAGATATTATTGTAATGTTTCGGACCTTTGCCTGAGGAGATTTTCTCAATCTGGACCTTTTGGAATTTTAGTTGAAGACCCCTGCTCTAAAGCGTGTGGTGAGGAAATCTGACCCTGAACACACTAAATTTGGATTTATAATGGCAGGCAGTGATGGGTGAAGGTAAGCATCAGGGCTGTATCGAATAGTTTGAAGCTTCATTCGACATATTGATATTGAAATTATATATTATTTATCCATATTTTAGTCTCTGTAATGTATTGGTAAAAATAGTTTTAATGATTTCTAAAATTCACAACATGTTTTTATGTAGCAAAATATTATATTTATTGACATCTAGTCTTTCAAAAACAACATTTCCACTGCAGTCAAAAAACAGAAATGCTTGTATTGTGCGGCGGTAAAGCAGCAATCTAACATCACCATAAATTACATTATATAAACATCATAACACAAATAAAAAGAGATTCAAAGTTTCATTCAAAAACCTCAGTCAAAGCTTTGTGTGTAAAAACTGATATTCGGTACAGCCCTATAAGCAGAATATTTATTTCTCTCATACAGCTGTGGCATAACATATATTTACAGCCCAGGTTATTTCTTCTCTGTTTTTGTCATTTTATGTTTTTTTCTAATTCATTTGGGAAGGTGGTCGTCAGTCAGAAGTGGGCCTTAAGTTACAAAAGGTGTAAAACCACAGCGTTAGTGAATGTTATACAGTTGTGTGAAAAAGTGTTTGCCCCCTTCCTGATTTCTTATTTTTTTGAATGTTTGTCACACTTAAATGTTTCAGATCATCAAACAAATTTAAATAGTAGACAAAGATAACACAAGTAAACACAAAATGCAGTTTTTAAATGAAGGTTTTTATTATTAAGGGGGAAAAAAAATCCAAACCTACATGGCCCTGTGTGAAAAAGTGATTGCCCCCTAAACCTAATAACTGGTTGGGCCACCCTTAGCAGCAACAACTGCAATCAAGCATTTGCAATAACTGGCAATGAGTCTTTTACAGCGCTGTAGAGGAATTTTGGCCCACTCATCTTTGCAGAATTGTTGTAATTCAGCCACATTGGAGGGTTTTCGAGCATGAACCGCCTTTTTAAGGTCATGCCACAGCATCTCAATCGGATTCAGGTCGGGACTTTGACTAGGCCACTCCAAAGTCTTCATTTTGTTTTTCTTAAGCCATTCAGAGGTGGACTTGCAGGTGTGTAGAATTCATGGTTCCATTTACCACAGCAAGTCTTCCAGGTCCTGAAGCAGCAAAACAGCCCCAGACCATCACACTACCACCACCATATTTTACTGTTGGTATGATGTTCCTTTTCTGAAATGCCGTGTTACTTTTACGCCAGATGTAATGGGACATACACCTTCCAAAAAGTTCAACTTTTGTCTCGTCAGTCCACAGAGTATTTTCCCAAAAGTCTTGGGGATCATCAAGATGTTTTCTGGCAAAACTGAGACGAGCCTTTATGTTCTTTTTGCTCAGCAGTGGTTTTCGTCTTGGAACTCTGACATGCAGGCCATTTTTGCCCAGTCTCTTTCTTATGGTGGAGTCATGAACACTGACCTTAATTGAGGCAAGTGAGGCCTGCAGTTCTTTGGAAGTTGTTCTGGGGTCTTTTGTGACCTCTTGGATGAGTCGTCGCTGCGCTCTTGGGGTAATATTGGTCGGCCGGCCACTCCTGGGAAGGTTCACCACTGTTCCATGTTTTCACCATTTGTGGATAATGGCTCTCACTGTGGTTCGCTGGAGTCCCAAAGCTTTAGAAATGGCTTTGTAACCTTTTCCAGACTGATAGATCTCAATTAATTTGTTTGTCATTTGTTCCTGAATTTCTTTGGATGGCAGCATGATGTCTAGCTTTTGAGGATCTTTTGGTCTACCTGACTTTGTCAGGCAGGTCCTATTTAAGTGATTTCTTGATTGAGAACAGGTGTGGCAGTAATCAGGCCTGGGTGTGGCTAGAGAAATTGAACTCAGCTTTCCAAAGATGTGATAAACCACAGTTAATTTATGTTTTAACAGGGGGG
>NW_022282645.1:0-7114 GCF_004355925.1 Anarrhichthys ocellatus
ATAAAAGCCGACAGTGTCTACAGTCAGACACTTACAGGGACTTGACTCTCCTTTTGAAGACTGCTCCTCTTCTGTTTTCCTCTTCTCAGAGAGTTGACAACCACTGCAAACATAATGAAGAAGGCATACTCAGTCTCTGGCTATGGCAGCAGCACCAGGAGGTCCTTTGCACCAACTAGCAGCTACTCCGTACAAAGATCCAGTTATAGTAGTGGTGGTGGAGCCAGAGCTGGTTCCATCATGTCTTCAATGGGTGGTGGTGGTGGTTATGGTAGTGGTTATGGTGGTGGTTATGGCTTTTCTTCGAGCCAAGCAGGCGGCTTCATTCCTCCACCGATCACCACTGTCCAAGTCAACCAGAGCTTGCTGACTCCAATGAACTTGGATATTGACCCATCCATCCAGGTTGTCCGTACCCAGGAGAAGGAGCAGATCAAGACCCTCAACAACCGCTTCGCCTCCTTCATTGACAAGGTTGGTTCCTGTGACTTCTGTGTGACTGTCTTATGTACAATTTAGTGTAGGCCTCTTTATCTTAGTGCTGACGTCCTGTATGCCCTCCCTGGGCTCCACTTACTGCTAGCAGCTGTCAAAATGGAACTGTAGCACTGTTTAGTTAAAGACAATCTGCCCACTACTTGCAAATCTGAGAAAGCAAGACAGCTGTGAATCTCGTCTGTGTAATGTTGAATCCCTCAGTGAGTTACAGCCTCTGGAATTAGGAAGTTTACAAAAATCTGTCACTGATTGTGACCCCACTGGCAACTCCATCCAAAATCTACCTAAGGTAACAGTTAGCCTGTAGCCCTTTTCTGAGCCAATGGCAGCCTTTCTCCCCACTATCTAAACATGGGTGGGGATTATATTGCAGTGACTTAACTGGAAGACTGGCAGAGATCTATTTACGCTATGCCCACAGAGTCCAAAGTCTTTCCTTTGCACAGTGCGCCTATCACCTGGTTGTTATCGGCAACAAGAATGTTTAGTGCACAACAGTAAATCATCATTTAATTGTCTTTTACGCAACGATCACACGACTGTGTTAATGTTTGTGTGCAAGCTATATAAGGAGAGGTCCTTTATGAAGAGTCAGACTCTCTGAACACTATAAGTTGGCATTCTGACAAAAACTCGCATAACAAAACACTCATTCGATAACACTGCTCTGCTTTGTCTTCTTTATCTGCCACGCCTAGTTTTTTTTCTTTTGGCAAGAGTGACTGTGTGGCCTCCATTGCCCAACAGAGCATGGATGATTCATGTGCAAAGAAGAGTTATGATAGGTGAAACACACATAGGAAGCATCTTGATTGAACATACTATATACTATATTTAGTTTGAAGAAAGAAAGTGTTTCCCTTTTACACCTTTTAGTATTAAAATAGATTGAACAAGCAGGCAAAGATATGCCATCATGAGTTACAGTTGTTGTGAAATGGGTGTGGCAATTCGGATATGTAGCTATCAACGGAGTCAAGTAGATAAAGGTGAGACCACAATTGCACACCCTTTGTGACCCAACTGCTCTGATCCTACACTTTAAAAAATGAAATATCTATACAAAGCTCAAAAACAATTCAACATTTTGAAACAACATCTGACAATCTTCCTTGGTTTTGTGTCTCCACAGGTTCGTTTCCTGGAGCAGCAGAACAAGATGCTGGAGACCAAATGGAGCCTCCTGCAGGACCAGACCACCACCCGCTCCAACATCGATAGCATGTTCGAGGCGTACATTGCCAACCTGCGCAGACAGCTCGACGGGCTGGGCAACGAGAAGGCCAAGCTGGAGGGAGAGCTGAGGAATATGCAGGGCCTGGTTGAAGACTTCAAGTGCAAGTGAGTGCTTGCATGACATGGTCACTAGTTATAATATATACCTTGATATAGTGAGCAGATGTTCAAAAGAGAGTAGATGTACAAAAACTTTGGCTTTTGTCCCAACAGGTATGAAGATGAAATCAACAAACGTTCAGTTGCAGAGAACGAGTTTGTGCTCCTTAAGAAGGTGCGAAAACATCAAGATGGCCATTAAATTCTTTTCTGTAATCCTGGGGTTTAAGACAATCTGGCCACCTGTTACACTTCATGTTTCTATTTGATTTTCTTTCCAGGATGTTGATGGTGCCTACATGAACAAGGTGGAGCTGGAGGCCAAAGCTGATGCTCTTCAGGATGAGATCAACTTCCTCAGGGCCGTCTATGAGGCTGTATGTATCTATAATGTCCAATACTTCATAATTCTACAATCACCATTTCAGTTAAAGCTGATTATCATCCACTCTTCGTGTAAATCAGCTATAAAGCACAAAGAGTTAACTGATGTGCAACAACCATTGGTTCTGTAGGAGCTCCGTGAACTGCAGGGCCAGATCAAGGACACCTCCGTCATCGTAGAAATGGACAACAGCCGTCACCTGGACATGGACTCCATTGTGGCTGAAGTGCGTGCTCAGTATGAAGACATTGCCAACCGCAGCAAGGCTGAAGCAGAGACCTGGTACAAACAGAAGGTGTGTGAAATGAAAAATTCAGTTTTTTCAACACTTCTTCCAACTGTGTGGATCATGCTCTTAATGCAACTTATTTTTCATACTAGTATGAGGAGATGCAGAGCTCTGCTGGACAGTATGGTGACGACCTGCGCACAACCAAGGCTGAGATGTCTGAACTGAACCGCATGATTTCCCGTCTTCAGAATGAGATTGAGTCTATCAAGGGACAGGTACATTTTAAGACCTTCACATGAATGATGCCCTAATATTTATACACTTGATTATCTCAGTGGATTTGCAGTTATTAATCCATCAACATAATTTTTCACAGAGGGCCAACCTTGAGGCTCAGATCGCAGAGGCTGAGGAGCGTGGTGAGCTGGCAGTGAAGGATGCCAAGCTCCGCATCAGGGACTTGGAGGATGCTCTGCAGAGAGCCAAGCAGGACATGGCCCGCCAGGTACGCGAGTACCAGGAGCTGATGAACGTCAAGCTGGCCCTGGACATTGAAATTGCCACCTACAGGAAACTGCTGGAAGGAGAGGAGAGCAGGTGGGATGAACTTGAATATGTAATGTATTTCAATGGCTGCAGCATTAGATTCAACTCTGAATTAAGCGCTAACTCGTCACTATTCCACCATTAGACTGACCAGCGGAGGTTCAACCGCCACCATCCATGTGCAGCAGTCCTCTGGAGGTGGTGGTAAGTTTCATATTTCATACATCATCATCATAAGTGATACCTGAGTCAACAGACCTCACTGACAGATGGATGGATAAATAACACTTACATATTTTTTTTGCTTCAGGATTCTCCAGCTCCGGCGGTGGATTCGGCTACAGCGGTGGCAGCTACAGTGGCAGCAGCAGCTACGGCGGCGGCAGCGGCTTCGGTGGAAGCAGCGGCTACGGTGGCGGTTATGGTGGTACTGTTACCAAGTCCACAGTCTCATCAACCAGTTCCAGGAGAGCCTATTAAAAAGGAGAGCCATCCCTCTTCCCCTTCAGAAACCCTTGAGTTTGATTTAAATCTGTACAGGCTCATGGTGCTATACAATACTGTTAAGCATGACCAACAATACAGCTTAATAAATTGTGTTACACTGCTACCAGTTGTGTTTCAAACATCCCTGGTGGCTTTCTTACTCTGTTATGTTTAACATCATCAACAAGAGTTTCTGAAGGTAAACATGGCCTTAGACAAACATGGGCCAGGTAAGCTCTTTCTGCTCTGACATGTAACAAATAAGAAAAAAAACACAAAGGTTTTGATGAAGTGTTAAAACTAAGCAAGAGACATTTGAAAATATGTACTCAATCTCAGATGTTTTTTTTACTGTAGTGCTCTGATGAACTCTTCTGAAATAAAATCCTGTAGTGACATGTACAGGATGATTAACCAAAGTTCAGTTGAAGTCGTCATTCCTACATTTGAGTGCTGATATAGGTAAGGGGAGCAAGTCACTGACCAGATCCGATCACCAGAGAAATACAAAAAAAAAATTGTGTGACTTTATATGTTAACAGTTTCACTTTGAACTGATTGGCTACTGGCTTGTTCTTCTTACTGTTTTGTCAAATGCTTCCATGTTGAGTTTTGCATTTCCCTTCCTTCAAGATAAAACTATGTAGAAACCAGATTTATTTTGTAAAAGCCTTCCTGTCAACATGACTGATGAATGTTGCAGCAAATTACATCAAATGAATCAGAAAAAAGTAAATCTGACAACTAAGACTCTCAATATTGTTGTGGTTAAAAAAAGAAAAAGCTCAGGAGGTTTTGACTTACAATGGACATGTCTATTGTAATTTCCACTTTGAGATTTCACATGAGGGCAGTGCTGTGCCACTTTTCTACTCCTCACTTCCTGTTTGGAATAGCTGTCCAACAGATATGCATGTGCAGATCTCTTAAAGACCCACGGTCATTACAGTTATATTTTAAGTGCCTAAGTAATCTTAAATTTTGCATCAAACTATTTGTTACTGGTCCCTCTCTCTCTCGTTCTTTCTCTCTCTCTATACATCTCTCTCTTGAAGATACATTTTTACAGCTGCTTTTCTTATATTTATTCATGAATGTGTCATAATATCTTTCCCCAGGGAGTCTCATTTGATCACATTCAAGCTTTACCACTGAGTTACTTATAGGTATTAATTTTTGTGTAACATTTTGAAAACATGGAATATATAAATCACTGATTCAGTCAGTATTAATATCGATATTGATGCAATTTCAAACTTGGTTCTAATATAATTGAATGCACAAATGTGTACAGCGTAGAATGAAAAGGTTACTCAATCTATAGTTGAAAAGTACGATTTTGAAAAAAAGTTGCAATTTCAATGTTGATTCGGTTTCAGAATCAGTTCAACATTAATTCAACATTGCCGCAACACGTTAATTCACTCATAAAAAGTAAGACGTTGACACAACGTGCAGGTTTACACGTTGATTCGACAGTAATTGAATCTTGATCCACGATGTTAATGGACCCGTGAATCAACTTTGACCTGCTGGGCGAGAGCTCTATACTGTCATTTCTAGTGTGAAAATCATGATTTGTGGAAAAAGTGGCCAGCATAGAGCCAAGCAGGACATGTACAATGAATACCAGGAGCTGATGAATGTCAAGCTGGCTGACATCGAAACCACCACCAACAGGAAACTGATGGAAGGAGAGGAGAGTAGGTGTGATAAACTTTGTTAGTTATTGTTGTTTTATAGATGCAGCATTAGCGTCATCTCTGAATTAAGCATTAACTTTTCATAATTCCATTAAACGGGCCAGCAGAGGCGCAAGCAGCTCTGTAAACTCATAGAGCCGCCATGGAAAGATAGATGGCCCCAAGCTGTGAACTGTCAGGCTACCCCTCCAGCCTCAATTTTGGATTTGTCAAGGACGGCTTCTTAATTTAAGCATGTTGCACGCATACTGTCTTTTCGGAATGAACTTATGTCTTCAAAGGTTAGGTTTAGGCAACAAAACCACTTAGTTAGTATTAGGAAAACAGCGTAATTGACGTTAACTTGACTACGACTCATGTGACTAATGACTGACTTGACCAAATATTACAGATTCACACGGAACACAAAGAGTGGTCTCCTTGGTGAAAGTCCTGTGTTTGTTTGCCAGGAATACACATAAGAGTTATACTCTCAGTCAGGTAAGTGTCTAACAATAGCACCATGAATGCTTTTGTTCTTTGATCTGTATAGCTTTCGACACACACAGTGGTGTATGATTAAATGTGCCCTGCACACTCAAAGTTTGTATTGGCAGTTTAACAAACACAATCCTTTCTTCATCCTCACCTAAGGCTACGAGTGCTGGCAGTGATCATTTATTTAATTGTTGAATTTGGTCCCAGAGGAATTAAAGTTGAGTCATAATATTGTTACAAGACACATACCAAATTCTGAAGTCATAACCATTCATGTTTCCACAATACCAGTTTCATCACCATTAGAGCAATTATGGGTGATGCATCCTTTCTCCCGGAGAGAGATTAATGAAGTTATAGCGTAAATTCAGTTAGGAAAACTATACTTTTGCATGCTTAGGCTGGTAGTTTATTTCTCATGCATCTGCCAATCACTCCTCATGCATGCTCAGTCATAATTTCCGTGCTGTCATTGCTCGGGGCTGTCAATCATGATACCAGCTGTTCTGATCAGCTGGTCTCCTCTATCCAATAGCATAACCAAACAATTCAATCGTTAGCCTGTCATCCTGCTGCTGTCTCTTTTAAATATGATTGTCTATCTACCTTCAGTATGTTCATGCTGGCTGCTGTTACGAGCCCCTCCCCACCACCCCATCGCCGCCCAGTCTTTGCAGATTCATCAGCATCGTCTGCTTCATCAACTCATCATTCTATCAGCCACCACCGCCACCACCACCAGTGCTCCTCACAACTGTGGAGGTTGATCATAGGGAGGCTGAGCCATGTGCAAGCATCGGCACAACTACAACATCGGAAGAAGTGCTTGGGTCAGAGCAACAGTGACAGAAGCGGCATGCAGACAATGACGACTCCTTTCCTAATGATCAAGAATGTTGAGATTCCTCTCAAACAAAGACTCAAAAAGAAGGGTTAACCAATTGTGGGTTGTATTTATTTAATCACAAAATTCAGCAGTATTGATTGCAGAAACTTGGAGGAGATCGGCACTCTATTGAGTGCACCTTTCTAATACTGATGTACTGGTACTAATGCTGGCTTATGTTGTAACATTTTCTTGTTTTTAATACATTTTTACCTTTTTGTCCTTTACTCATCCAACCCTTCCCTACTAGCCTCCAATATTAATTTCACTGCACTGTGACCAGTAAGCAGGCTACTGGTGTTATACTCTTGAAAAGGTATCTTTTTTTCCTCATACTCATACTTTCACTCCGCTTCTTTACCTCTCGCTCTCTTCCCCTTTAGCCTGTCCACGTGCAGGGTGTGACACATCTTATCTTCTGACAATCCCTCCCTACCTGTTTTACAGGCCACTCCTGTTATTCAGCGTTATAGGCGTGCTGCGTGAGGTAGAAAGGGAGGCTGGACAGTAACATGAGAGTCCAGTTTGAAATGACTGAAGAGGATCCTCCCCCTTGCTCCACACAG
>NW_022282646.1:0-7370 GCF_004355925.1 Anarrhichthys ocellatus
TTTAATGTAATAATAAGAGTGTAATAAGTGATTTAATGTAATAATAAAAGTGTAATAAGTGATTTAATGTAATAATAAAAGTGTAATAAGTGATTTAATGTAACAAGAGTGTAATAAATGATTTAATGTAATAATACGAGTGTAATAAGTGATTTAATGTAATAATACGAGTGTAATAAGTGATTTAATGTAATAATAAGAGTGTCCTGACCTCCGGTTCAAACAGGCCGCTGTAGGCCGGGTTGGCGGTGCTTCGTCTCTTCCTCTCTTGTCTCTTCGTCTGGATTTCTGATCAAAAACATAAAACACAGTAATGTGTTTTATGTTTTTAACAGATTTAATGGCTCCACAGTTTATAAAAGCAGCTAAAGTTCAACTTATCAACAAATAAACACCTCACACACTCTTCACAGTTGATGCCGCATAAACAGACAAAACCAAACTCTCTGAGATCAGCGGAGACGCCTGAACTCACCTTCCAGGTGTTCTGTGGTGACGAGGCCGAGCGCCACCATGAAGGCGATTTTCTGTAAAACACACAGAGAGAGAGAGAGACAGAGAGAGAGACGTTAACAAGGAAAATATTCTACAACAGAAACAAAGAGGAAGAAGAAGAAGATCGTTAACTTGTTCCGTCACTGATGAATAAATAAAGTCACAGATAATAGAACCAGATCCTAAAGCTTCTCTCACCTTGGGGTCCTCGTCTTTCTTCTTCGAGGGGGATTTGGGGGTCTCCTGTGACGGGAGGTCAGCCGGGGCCCCTGGAGGCCCCTCGGTGCTGCTGGGGGCCTGTGGCTGGATTATTATCACCTGGAGGCAAACGAACAGACAACATGTTAGAATAAAATAATGAATCACTAATTTATTAATCAATTACTTCATAACATCGATATTTAGTATATCATATTTAAGTTCATAAAAAAAAACTACATTTCAAATCTAAAATCTTTATTTTCTAAATATTTAAACAATACGTTTAAATCTTAAAACTCTTTTAATATTTAATAATGTCTGCACCTTGACGGCCTCGCTGACGGCCGACACCCCGTTGCTGGCGGGCGAGGCGGCGATGATGGCGAAGGCCACGCCGGGCCCCGCGGAGGCGTGCTGGACGGGTCCACACGGGCCGCCGGAGTCGGGCGGCGAGGCGTCGCTCTGTCCGTTGGGCTGCTGGTCGGGGCTGAAGGTGCTGTTGGCGGTGGGCAAAGTGGGGCCCTGGCCCCGCGGACTGACCACGGCGGTGGCCCTCTGCAGGCCGAGGGGCTGCAGCTCCTGACACGGACTGTGAGGGAGGCTGTCGGGGATCTGGGTCTTTGGCCTGACCTGCAGGACCAGAACCAGGACAGATGTTCACACACCTGGAGGGCTCTTCACAGACTTTATTCATTTACTGTAAAGCTTTGACCACAATAAAGATCAGCTACTGTCACATTTCATCCTCATACTTTAATGTGCCCTTTCTTCATTGCACACATTAACATAATCTCTCTTTAGCGTCTGACGAGTCTCTGCTGCCACCTGGTGGACGTCTGGGGGACGTCTAGTCTCTTTGTAAACATTCAACCTACTGCATCTTTTACTGTAGTTCTGTTAGGACGTCACAATGGACATTTTTATGAATATTAATCAATTAATCAATTAATCAATCACGGACTGTTGCCCGTACAGGTGGACTGTTGCCCGTACAGGTGGACTGTTACCTGAGGTAGCACTGTGGCTGCTTGTCCTGCCAGCCGGTGCAGGGAGCTGACTTGAGGCATCTTGATGGGCACAGCTGTGAGAGTTCCCAGCATCTGGAAGGAACACAAATGCAACACATCAATAAAACATCACTTAATCACCAGACTACCAGGAAGTGAAAGCACACCTTCACCAGCGATGCTGCTAGCTTTGATTATTCGACTGATTTCTACACTAATAGATGTTCACTTTACTGCAATGTGAGGAGAATAAAAGCAGCAAATCATTAAAGATTAAAAGAAACAAAGTTACTGATCTTCTGTCGTTTCAATGCCGCTAAACTAAACCTTCAGCAAACTGTTTCACAACGTTTTATCGGTTATGTTTCCTTAAATCTTTACGTTTCTGGTTATCTTTAACCGACATTTATTTTCTGCAATGCATTGTGGGACATCTGTTAGTCTCACAATCACAAACCAGTCAAACTAGTGGAAACAGAAAACTTCACAGCCATCAGAGCAGGAAGAGAAACCTGTTATTTCTATTTGACTGTTTTCATTTGAGATGTTGTAGTAACAACCAGCGGCCACTAGGGGAGCTCCTGATGCACCACATAGAGCCGACCTGACACCAGCTGCATGCTGGGAAATCCACATTTATCAGAGAGGAAAGAGATTTCAATCCAAATTAAGCTTTTTTAAGATTCAAGAATAAAACTAAAATATAGATGAGATATCTCCTTCAAATAACAAAGGAGATTTATTACAGTTTAAAGAAAGTTTATAAAGTCTAGAACTGACAATATTAAAATCAAATCATTTAATCAACATGGAATCTATGTTTCTATTTGTGTGCACATCTTGTAGAATAAAAAAAATACTAAATACGTTAAATTTAAAATTTTAAAAATAAAGAAAAAGCATCAAAAGATCAAAACATGTTCATGTTGGAGAAGAATAATAACTGTATAATCTGGAGTCATTATAGACGTTTATGAAGTTTAATGATATTTAATGAAGAAATATCAGTTCATAAATCTGCTTAAACAGCAACCTTTAAGATCATAAGATCTTAAAATGTAAATGTGAAAATAATCAGATGGAAACATATTTAACGAGGATGTGGTGTTTATGTAACATAACGTATATAATCACAAGCTTTAAGAGAAGTTTTAACTGACAGTATTATTATTATTATTCCTTTTTATTAAAAATAAATTAAATTAAATTAAAATTAATTATATTAAATTTAATTTAATTAAAAATAAAATAAAATAATATTAAATTAAATTGAATAAAAGTAAATTAAATAAAAATAATACAAATAAAATAAATGAATAGAAAATAATAATACTATGTTGTCTTATATACTTTTGTCATGCATGATCTTTTATTTAATTTGCTCTCATGTGCTACATGAATAAACTTGAGTCTGTGATTGGCCAACACCTGCAGCAGTTAAACCAGTAGATGAACCACAGAAGAAAAAGAAGATTAAAATCTCCTCCATGTTTCCTCTCAGCCGCTCGACAGAAGAAGAAATTCAGGAAAAAAAGAGGAAAGTTCCCTCCTCCCCCCTCCTTTCTTCTTCTGTGAAAATCCCTTCGTTCCATTGTATTGTGCTGCAGAGGAAGAGGAGGAGGAGGAAGAGGAGGAGGAGGCCCCGGCCTGTTCCCATGGCAACTGCAGAGATGAAAATTCTTGCAGTGGAAGGGCTTTTATTTTCCTAATTGCTTCCTCTTTTCTCCAAACCTAAGCACCTTCTCTTTAGGGCGCCTCCTCTTCCTCCTCCTCCTCTCCAGTGTGAGGAGTGAACACAACCTTGGACCACAGGTTTTATTGAATGAATTTTTTCCAAATACCAAAGTCGATAGTGAGATGACAGCTCTGCAGCACACGCTAACACCCCCCCCCCCCCCCCCTGCTGTGTGTGTGTATGCGTGCGTGTGCATGTACACATAAATGGCAATAAACTGCGATAAATGGCAATTTTTTAATGAAAGAACCCCTGTACTGCTCTTTGAAGTCCTCATGGGGGGTCTTAACCCTCAGGTTTTGGAAACGCTGCTAAATAATCCACTAAAGGTTTCATAGTTTTAAATACAACTGAACCCAAAATATAAACTGTTTATTAAAGAGTAGATCAGTTAAAAGATCACCTGATATTTTAATGCACTATTCTTTTTAAAGACGTGACATGAAGTCTGAGAAATTTGAAGTCTGATTTATTTAAATACTTATAAATAAATAAAATATACCAGCAGGTACAGTATATTTGAAGGTACTTATTTCTGAACCACTGACTATGAAAAACTATGAAAAACATAATTAAAATGCCACAAATTTAGTTCAAAGTCTGGTAAAGATCTGAAAGCCTCTAAAGACTCTAAAGACTAAAAACTCTAAAAACTCTAAAGACTAAAAACTCTAAAGACTCTAAAGACTAAAAACTCTAAAGACTAAAGACTAAAAACTCTAAAGACTAAAGACTCTAAAGACTAAAGACTCTAAAGACTAAAGACTCTAAAGACTAAAAACTCTAAAAACTCTAAAGACTAAAGACTAAAAACTCTAAAGACTAAAAACTCTAAAGACTAAAAACTCTAAAAACTCTAAAGACTAAAAACTCTAAAAACTCTAAAGACTAAAGACTAAAGACTCTAAAGACTAAAAACTCTAAAGACTAAAAACTCTAAAAACTCTAAAGACTAAAAACTCTAAAAACTCTAAAGACTAAAAACTCTAAAAACTCTAAAGACTAAAGACTCTAAAGACTAAAAACTCTAAAGACTAAAAACTCTAAAAACTCTAAAGACTAAAGACTAAAGACTCTAAAGACTAAAGGCTCTAAAGATCTGAAAGACTCTAAAGACTCCAGAATGTTTCCATTCTCTCGTCTGTGTGTTGACTTTAAGAGGATTTGAGGAGACAGACCGTAGATCTGTGGTTTCTCTCTCAAAGAAACAAGAAGATGTGAAGCTGCTGCAGCAGCCAGCAGAGGGCGCTGCTTCAGGACACCTCAGATCTCTCTACTGTCTTCATCCTCATCTTCATCACTTCATTCAGACGTGAACTCATTAGACGAGAGTTCATGAAACATAGATTTAATAAGAATAAGAACTTTATCAGATGGAGAAAATAACATCAATCTAGTTTCATAAAGAGTCCTGTTTGTTTCTTCATCAATGACAAATATACTGAAAAAGAACTACAAATCCCTTTCTCTTAACGTATAAAAGTATGTGTGCGCGTGTGTGTGTCAGAGTATGTGTGTGTGTGTGTGTGTATGTCTCAGAGTCCACTGAAGTGCTGAAACAATGCAGCTCTACTGTGATCACTCATGCAGAGCAGTAATCCCATTACACCTCATCATTGATCTTCTAATTAGTGGCCAGGTGGCGTGAGGGACCTACCCCCATTACACCCCCCCCCTCCATCAGCCAGGATGGCCTCTGATTGGCTAAGCCTCACTCTCGATTGATAAAAGAGAAGAAGAGCGTGGAGGCCTGCAGGAGGGGGGCGTTTCTTTTTATGACCTGGTGCAGGCAGCTGGGTGGAGAGATGAACAATGGGGGGGGGGGGGGGGACTCGAAAAAAAAAAAAAAAAAACGTACCGATGCATACGCTTCATACTTTTTACACACAAACACTGTGCAGCTCCTCATTTTAATAACACTTATTTTATGTATTGTTTATTTGTATGATTCTTGACTTTTGTTGTTTGTTGTTATGCACCAACAGAACAGAGACCTACGTGGTAATAACCCAGATTCTGATCTATTGAAATATAACAGTGTGTCATAATATTATCTTTAATATATTAAATATTACTGTATACTGTGTATATTACAGATACACAATACACTCATCATTTATACCTAGATATTCATATATAATTCACCTAGTTTCACAACAATAATCAATTAATACTTTAAGTAGATTATGAAGTAAACACACAATTCTCTGGTTTCAGCGGCTCAGATGTTTTCCTGTTTTAAATCAAAGGGAAGATATTTAGTTTTTGAACCGACAGTTAAAGACTGTGAAACTGTGATGAGCATTATTGACCAAACAATTCACTAAAAGAATATAAACATCTATAAATAATGAGAATAATTATTACATCCACATCATGACTTTGAATGTTCTTCTTCACGTGTTAACTAAAGACAGTTTAATTCTCGTCGTCCTGAACGGTTTAATCTGAATTGATTAAAGATGTTTTTGGTTGAAACCTCATTAAAACAAAGAAAGAGAAAGAAGCTCTTTTCTACCTTTTGAAGTGAATCTATTTGAAGGTTTCTCTGCTAACAGACGTGTCGATATGGACGGAGGAAACGTGAAGCCGGAGCCCGAGGGGCCCCGAGGCTCGGCCCTTCTCTCTCTATGGGGGCCCTACAATTACAGTAATAGTGTGGAGGCCTGAGCCGGAGCTCTGATCCCCGACTGTGTGCTGATGTAGGTGATGCTGCTGAATACAGAGTGAGGAGGAGACGAGACTGAAATACTAGATCTCACATTCAGAGAGCACGGAGCGACACAATGTTTCTCACGTTACAGAAGAAATAACAACCTGCCGACCAACACCGTATGAAATACACACGGACTAAAACACTGGATGTTCAGCTGTTTACTGTGAACTGAACCTTTAAAGAAGATCAACGGCTTCTACGACTAAACTGCAACAACAGGGGAGAATAATGCTGACCAATCAGAGCCAGGTGTCCACAAGATGGCGACGGCAAAAACCAACATGGCGACAGACTAAAACAAAGATGGCGACGGACTAAAACAAAGATGGCGACGGACTAAAACAAAGATGGCGACGGACTAAAGCAAACATGGCGACGGACTAAAGCAAACATGGCGACGGACTAAAACAAAGATGGCGACGGACTAAAGCAAACATGGCGACGGACTAAAGCAAACATGGCGACGGACTAAAGCAAACATGGCGACGGACTAAAGCAAACATGGCGACGGACTAAAACCAACATGGCGACGGACTAAAACCAACATGGCGACGGACTAAAACCAACATGGCGACAGCTACAAACCACTACTATAGTACTGAAAGTGACTTGCAGCCTGAGCTGGATGTGTAACATTGTGCAATATGTTGATGCGAGTGTTGAAGGAGGCAGCAGCTGCTCCAGGTGTTCCAGGTGACGTCTTACCTGAGAGGGAGGCAGCTCTCCGGCTCTCCTGCTGCTGAACGCGTGGACTCCGGCGGTCGCCATCCTGCCGCCCGTCTGCAGGTTGATGGGCGTCGTCTGCAGCGGGTCCGAGCTCGCCGCTTTCTGTCCGTTGATGTGTGCGGTCACCATGGACACGGGAGAGATGGCGATGCCCTGACTGGGAGGCTTGATGAGAGAGAGAGGCTTAGTGGAGCCCACGGGACAACTTCTGACCGCCAGCTTCTGTAGAGACACACACAGAGTACTTATACACACTGTACTGCTGTATAGTACTCGCACCACACACAGAGAGTACTTATACACACTGTACTGCTTTACAGTACTCGCACCACACACAGAGAGTACTTATACACACTGTACTGCTTTACAGTACTCGCACCACACACAGAGAGTACTTATACACACTGTACTGCTGTATAGTACTCGCACCACACACAGAGAGTACTTATACACACTGTACTGCTTTACAGTACTCGCACCACACACAGAG
>NW_022282647.1:0-4191 GCF_004355925.1 Anarrhichthys ocellatus
TAGGGCGGGGCTACACGGTGATTGACAGGTCTCTACCAGAGACGTACTGTATATGTCGTCTTCATCAGTCCTTATATGGTCACAAAATGGCTTCAAAACATCCGTCCACAAACCAATGAGAGACGTCGTGACATCCACTTTTATCGTCTCTGCTTAAAACTAAGACAATAGATGACGAGGCATTTTGAGACAAAGGCCTAAAACGATATCTAAAAACAAAGGTGCGTACGTTGTGACCCCCCCTTCACCCTGATGATGACCCACAGAGCGTCAGTGGGGTTTCCCTAATAGAGGAAATTAAGAAACTTCCGATGAATTGTTCAGAGTAACCATGGTAACGGTTGCTTTTGTTGTGACTTTCATGAGAAAGCTGAGCAGCATCCCAGCCTTAAAATCTGCCTCCTGAAGCACGATGACCTGTGTCATTGTTATGAATGTGCAGGAGGAGAATAAACAGGATGGAGTTTCTTTCCATCGAAGCCAACAAGCATTTTTCCTTAAAGGGGCGGCGCACCTGAACTTCCAGTATTTCATGATTCTCTTCCTGAGGTTGTTTCCTGTGAAGGGTTTGTGTGTGGCGAGTGGAAACTGACACGTGTTGCTGGACTTTAGTGGGATAACGTTTGATAAGATGTCGTACGTTTCATGAGGATACGTTGACTGTTTTCACTGGAATGACTGAATAAATATTCCTTGAAAATAAAATGTTGAAAACATGTTTTGTTACGAGGATGTTACAAATTTAAATTCAAACAGATACGTCAAAATTGTGTGTGTGAGTGTGTGTGTGTGTGAGTGTGTGAGTGTGTGTGTGTGTGAGTGTGTGTGTGTGTGAGTGTGTGTGTGTGTGTGTGGTTCAGGTCCTCGTTAGACGTTGTCACTTATTAACTAAAAGCCTCCTTCAGTCTCGCCAGCGGGGAATTCTTCATCAGTGACATCACAGGTGGAGGACAGACGGACGCTCCTTAAAAGGACATTTATGTTGTTGTTTTTGTTTCGGTCCTTCAAACAACATCATCTCCACTTCCTCCCATTGTTCTTCCAACACCACCGACTGTGAGAACAATGAGCCTCAGTAGTTCAATGCTCTGTTCAAGTGTGACACCATTTACACCCTCAAAATACACACGGAGGAGTTACAGGACAGTATTATAATATGTAATGTCATCGTAAGTTTTGTTTTACACGTTTTTATTATAATAACATCAATAATAATAACAGTAATTATAAAAATAAATGACAAACAATAAAATGAAATATAAATAAAATAACTATTTTGTTTTAACTGAGCAGAATAGTTTGAGTGTGATCTGACCTGACTTCATTGGGATGCTGTGTTCCGTTAACTCAGTTAGTCATTACTCCAGGGGACGTGGGTACGTGGGGACGTGGGTACGTGGGGACGTGGGTGGTTTGAAGGATAATCCAGGTTTCTGGAGTTTCATTATTAAATTGGAAGAGATAATGATGGACGGGGGAGTAATGGAAGGGAGGGTTGGAAGGTTTAGAGGTTAAATACTGGAGCTGAAGACCGTGGTGGACTTGTAATAATGTCATGTACTCCTACATTAAGAAGAGCAAATGTTGTTTTTCTGACGATATCCTCTCTTGTAATAAAAAATCTGCTCTGAGCCACTAAAGCAGCATGAAAATAGTTTTATGTTTGTGTTCAGGCCAACACAGCACTTTGTTGAAGTTATGTTTTATGTTAAATATTAAAAAGCACACAACGTGTTTCCTTTATTAACGTTTAACTGAAACACAATCTCTTCCATCTGTAACCAATCTGAACTTCAGATCTGACTTTGGTCTCAGAATAAATCTACTTTTAAACGTTAGATCTGGAGATATTCTATATTTCTGTTATCATTAACAATCCCAACAAAAAGTCCAAAATGAACAATGAAATTAAACCCACGAACAAGTGCTGTGTGATTATTCTGACTGACCTGCTTTGCTGTTCAAGAACTATAACAGCACATCAATAAGTCATACGTTGCACTGTGTGACATCTTCACGGTAGTTCAGTTTGTGTTAACCCCTCACACACCGGCCTGCTGCTGTAAACACTCCACAGCAAATGTGTATCAATCCGCAGCAGAAAATAGTCCTCAACAAACACATGCTTTGCTCTTGTTTGAGTAATGTTTGCCAAAAACTACAGTGCACAACTCTTATAAAAATAGAGGTAAGTGTACTTTTGACCTGCTTTTCAATATTAGTGTTGTTGACAATAAAAAAATAAAGACAACAAAACCAACTGTTAAAGGCTGAGGTCAAAGTGCTTCATGTTAGTCATGATTGACTCTTTAATATTGCACCTTGTTTCATTATGTTTTCATCAACACATTAACTGTTCCTCCTCAGACAAGCGTGTAAACCTTTTGTGGACATTTCCACTCCGGATTTTTCCACAAATTATAATATATGCATGAAATTGCACCTATTGTGAACATTTAAGGCGAAAGCGATACGTCTCTAATCATTTATAAGTGTGCGACCCGGTGCACGGCTGCAGGTAATGACCAGCTGTGAAGAAGGAATGCACCATGATGAGGCTGATTTAGTGCCCGAACAGCACGAGGGAGTTACAGGGAGTAACGATGGATACAGACACACCAATAGACACAGACAGATGTTTCAGACACATCAAGGGGAGCCGTGCCTTCAGACAATATGAAGGGGAAAAGGTGACACGATGTGTTTGATGGTTCCTCATGTGAGGATTTCATTGAGCCAGACGAGCTGACTAAGAGAAGCTCATTATTTCACAGAAACGGCCCGAGGCAGCAGATACATCACATTCACCACATTCTTCTACTGCTTTCGGACCGCTGGGCGGCTGCAGCTTCTTTTGGTGCCTTGCTGAAAGGCTCGAGTCTTTGAGCGAGCATTTGCTTTTTCCGCTCGGCTTGTTAAAGCCTTCAGGGGATTTGAACCGCCAACCTTCCAGCAGAATGTCTGAGTTATCTGTGTGCACACCAAGCATTTTTAAGGATGAATGCACATGTGCAAGTGAGTGCATGCATGAACGTGTGTGTGTGTGTGTGTGTGTGTGTGTGTGCAGGTACGATTATTTACACAGCCGTGCATCCCCAAACACACCAACCATGTTCACCCCCCTAAAAGAAAAATCCCACCACCACCACACCTAAAGGAGTCTACCTGTGAGCTCATGTCTGCAGCTCTGCACACCTCCCGTCTGAGACACGATGATACGACGAGTGTTTTCATCCGTACAGTTCGTTTGTAGGCTGCATCTCCGAAATAAACTCACTATGGAGATTTATTCACTTTTAGTTTCTGAGCATTTAAATAAGAGAGTTTAAAATCATTTCTTTAATCCAAGCTTTATGATTCTTATTCATATTTTATTTTTATTGTATTATTATTATTGTTCTATTATTATTATTGTTATTATTATTATTATTATTATGTATTACTATTTTATTTGTATTTGTATTTGTTATCAATGCTATTGTTAATATTATTATTATTATTATGATTATTATTGTTGTTGCTATTATTATTTATTACCACCAGTCGTGCGTGTTTTCGGCTCACAACTTCAACTCTTCCACGTTGTGTTTTATTAAAGTTAATTGTAACGTTTTGATACTTCAAAACATCTTATTCAGCGTTCGGTTGTACTAAGCTCCACCCTCTCGTGTCACTTCTGGTTACAAAAAAACAAGATGGCGACGACCAGAATGACAAACTCGAGGTTTCGAAACGTCAGTCCACAAACCAATTGGTTACACCACCATGACTACGTCCACTTCTTATGTATTCTGTGTGATGAATACAAATCTGGGTGATTTAGATAAAGTTATTTTAGACAAGCTAGAACTATGTCTAAAGTATTGTCCGTTATTAAGTCTAGTTTTGAACACCGACATCATCATTACGTTTCATCTCGTCTTCTCAAAACACATGTTTTTATATTGTTGAGCATTAAAATGAACGAATGACGATGCAGCAGAGGGCTGGACCCCAGAAGCAGGATCCACCCAGAGAGACTCACGCAAGCCTATCAATGGAGCCATTGATACATGAAAGTGTGAGTGTGTGTGTGTGTGTGTGTGTGTTTGTGTGCGTGTGGTAGAGTGAGTGTTTGTGTGTGTGTGTGCGTGTGTGCGTGTGGTAGAGTGAGTGTGTGTGTGTGTGTGGTAGAGTGAGTGTGTGTATGTG
>NW_022282647.1:4201-7112 GCF_004355925.1 Anarrhichthys ocellatus
GAGTGTGTGTATGTGCGTGTGGTAGAGTGAGTGTGTGTGTGTGTGTGTGGTAGAGTGAGTATGTGTGTGTGGTGGAGTGAGTGTGTGTGTGTGTGTGTGTGGTAGAGTGAGTGTGTGTCTGAGTGTGTGTGTGTGGGAAGAGATTTATGAGAACCCATCTAACAGATGCAGAGTGTGAAGCGAGCTCCAGACTGTTTGGCCGAGGTCACGACCTCAGAGAGATTTCGATTTCTTTAGTTTTTTTGGTGAACCTGCAGACATCAGGCGAACGATTTCCTGCTTCCAGAAACATTTAACCGTCTTTCTCCTCCTTGAAACCTCTTTTTATTTATTAACATTCAAGTGACTCAAGTGGAAAACAGACTTTGAAGTTCTTCATGTTTTCTCTGCCAATGACGGCAACGTCATGATGAAACTCTCGGAAACAACTTTAAACTGTTATAAATGAATGTTAATTAATTAATTAAGTCCAACAACCAGCAATCTTTCATCCAGGAGGCCGCTGTTCGTTCCCCGTGTGAGATGAGAAGCCAACGGTGAGTTGTTTGTCACGTAACTTCTGCACTTAGTACAGAAGTACTGTAGTAGTAGTTATTTGAACCCAAACAAAGATCTTTTCCTCAACCTAACTAAGTGGTTTAGTTGTCTGAACCTAACTAAGTGGTTTAGTTGTCTGAACCTAACTAAGTGGTTTAGTTGTCTGAACCTAACTAAGTGGTTTAGTTGTCTAAACCTAACTAAATTGTGTTGTTGTCTCAACCTAACTAAGTTGTTTCCTGTGAAGAGGGAAGTTTTTTTTAAAAAGACTAAATGCATGAAACAAGGGGAGATTGACCCGTGTTGCTGGACTTCAGAAGGAAAACGCACACAATATGAGGAGTAACTGAGCTCCGGAGGTGGTTCTGCCGATCGGATCACAAGCCCTCCTCGCGTGTTTCGGGTGCATCTACACCTGTGCTTTCATGTGGTCCAGTTACATCTAGTTTTAAAGGCAGGTGTAGAGGAGGAAGTGTCTCTGAAACACTCTTGTTGTTCACAGCGAGGAGCACTTTAGAGTTTATTGTCATAAGTGAAGTTATATTTAATAATCTGTTGCTAAATATATCCTGTAACATGCAGCTCAAATAAAATTAGATTGACACAAACAAATACGATTTCCAATGAAAAGGAAACAGAGCCGTTGGGAAGCAGGTAGATACTTCATTATAATGTTATCAGTTTGTTTATTGTAAATGATTTACTGTAACTTCACGTTGTACACCCACTGGGCTGAATGGATGAATCATTATGTTCCTCTTGTTCCTCTCAGGAAGCTGTGGAGCAGACACCTCCATTCAAACATGTTATTTTACTGCTGCTTTACCTGTGATGACTGACGGTGCAGGAGGTTCACAGAGACTCCTTCTGTGAAGTCCTCTCCTGTCCCGTCCGTCACCTCCTCGTATCGGCCTCATCTGTGTTCCCTCTGTGGGAGCTCACTCCTCCACAGCCAGCGCTCACGTCCGTTTGAGCAAACAGCTGCTCCTGTTTTGATTTTCACTTGTTGCTCTGAGATTCAGTGCTACCTGAACCGTGGCTGACACTCCATTTAGAGGCACACACACACACACACACACGCACACACACACACACACAAGAAATGGTGAGGTGAAAACGCTGCCAGCGCTCATAAACATCACACGCCACATAAAAGAAGAAAAGGCATCGTGAGAGACTTCTCCGTGTGTGTCTGAGCGTGTTTTATCTCCAAATCTAGAAATACAGTTAAAGGCACGGGAACTCAGGAGACTCTCTTCATAGCGTTTATGTAAAGTGTGTGTGGAGTGTGTGTGTGTGTGTGTGTGTGAGTGTGTGTTGTATCTGCGGGATTGAATATCAAGGTGTTTCTGCTCATATATCTGTTTGTGTGTGGAATGATCATAGTGTCACACAGCGGGGAGGTTGGCCACCACAACACACTACATCCACCTTCTGTAGAAGCTTTGTTCTCGACATCAGAGGTGAGATGAAGCTCTGATGAAGGAATGAACTGTTGCAACAGCAAACAGCAGCAGGCTACATCACAGTACCTGAGGATATTATACTGTACACAGTAGAAGGTCATAAAACCATATATCAGTTTCCACATTAGTTCAGATTAAAGAGCTTTAATCCCGCCCCGCCATGGTCATTTATTTCTCCAGAAGCTTTTAAGATAATTATTTAACGGAAGCTGTGTTTCCGTCAATGCATTGAGGCTGTTCTCATCCAGGTTATCTGTGAACAATGATGATTATTATTCACGTAGTCCTGAATAAACAGTGAGTTCACCTCCAGGAGCGCGCTGCTCCTTCTTCATGTGAAACGAGAAGTCAACGTTGATCTTTTTGTCACATAACTTGCGTACAACAACGCCACTTCTGTAGCTATGTTTACCAAAACAACATTGTTTTCCTGAACCTAACTAAGTACTTTTGTTGTCTAAACTCACCTAAATAATACACATTTAAATATGATGAGGTAATCTATATGTTCTGTTGGTGTTTTTAACAGCTGACGTCGCTACGACCAACCACGACGCATTCAGCTGATTTATTCTACTCACAGCTCACAGATCTGGAAAGTCAACTTGTTTATGTCACATTCTCCGTCTTTGAGGGGAAACGTTCTTGCGTAACTTGACAAGCTTTTGCACTTTGCCGTACTTCTGTTACCGCTTACAGCATCACTGCTTACAAACTGTAAACACGTCTATTTGCTCAGCCTCTACCACAGACTATATCAAGAGTGGACGTAGTCGTCGTGACGTCTGTCGTTGGTTTGTGGATGTTTTGAAGCATCGAGTTCGACAGTTTCGCCGTCGCCATGTTTTTTTTTTGCAACCGATGAACAGGAAGTGACCATATCTGGACTGAGGAGGAGTGACGTAGAG
>NW_022282648.1:0-7112 GCF_004355925.1 Anarrhichthys ocellatus
GGCCCTGCATGCTGTGCATACAGTGCATCTACAGTACAGTGACTGAATATAAATATCCCTTTATTTCCTCTGTTTTGTCTTTGTTCTGTTTGATTTGCTGTAGAATATAGAAATGATCATCTGACAGCTTTTGTGAAAAGTGAAAAGGCTTCTCTAACTGCCTTCAGACGATCGTCTAACTCATTTGCATTGTCGTATCCCAGATTTCCTTTGAGGACCCTTCTTACCTCACAAACAGCGACCTATTAAAATGACATGGACTATTAGATGAAAGCACGGAACGAGACTGAAGCCCATAAGTGGATCTACTCGCTGCTGTCGCGTTTTGAAGCCTTGCTAGCTACAAATTTGCACGAATGAATATTAATAAGTTATTGGAACAACTTTAAAATAGAATATGAACAAATGCTTTAGGTGACTTCAAGTTGCAAAATTTTTTTCTGAATGACTGATGTGTTTATACATTTTTTTAATCTTATATTTTTTTGATGAGTAACTTTTCAAATCACCCCAGAAATAGTTTAACACGTGTCAAAGACTCGCTAAGTAAGGCAGTACTTTGCTCTCTTTCATAATACAAGATTATATTCATTTATATTTTAAGCCTTCTGAGAAATAATAAGAAATGGTGCTTCTCTGTATTACAGACGTTTCCTGTGTTGTTCTGTTGTTAGAAGGAAAATACCTGGAGTGTAAGGTCGATGGTTGCATAAATATGACTATCTGTAATGTAAAAGCTGCATTATTTGATTTATTGTCCATTTATCCAACATCAGTTTTTGCATTATGAAGCTAAGAAACACGACCTTTAACACTGACCTCATTATATCCGTCTTTTCATGAAAGCAGAGATGGTTGTGTTGTTCTGAATAAAGGTAGACTGTGTAAGTGTAACTGATTGGGTTCATTTGAGTGTTGTGAGAAAGAAAAAGGGAACACCGTGTACAGCATTCCCCTCCACACAGGATACCACCATTATGTCCATAATTCAATTAAAAGCTATCTGGGACAACACAATGAAGCCATTGAGATCATCCCCATTGTGGTCTGCGTGGTCCATAATTAACATCCCTATCTCCTGCCTCGCCTGTTCAAAGAGAGTTGAGGGCAGAAGAAGGCCACTGGAACTCCATAAAAATGCAAATCTCAGTCACCTGTTTAATGCTAATCACCGCAGAGGTCAACTGGAATCCTGTTTGGTTGAAACGTCCTCATACTGAACAGCATTTATGTTTTCTATTGCTTGCTATAGTTTGCCATGTTAAGAGAAGAATGTGAGGTTGATGTTGACGAACACAGGCTAAAAGTCTTGTGCAGATATGGTGTATGCCGAGTCTTTATTTACGATGTGCAGCAAACCCTTGCGTGTGTCCCTATTGATTATTTGTTTGCCCTAAAGCTTAACGTTTTGACATATACTCTGTAAAGTATTACACTATTTGAAGGAGCAATCCTCTTTGATACTTTGTGTGATAGAGGTTTTCATTTGCACGTGCAATTCTTCTGCCGTGTGAACGTGGTAGGAAAATGAAATATCTGATAATCTGTTAAAGTTCAAAAAGTAATCTCCGCTCAAAGGTCCACTTCCTCCTCACAATGCTGCTTAAAATGTACAGTGTATAAGAGCAACAGGTTGTTCCTTGTCGTCAGTGAATTAGGCTTTTTCCTAACTCTCTTTTCTTCTTTATTTTTTGTTTTTTCTCCTTCTTTTCCTCCTTCCTCCTTCTTCTCCTTTTTCTTCTTCCTCTCTGTCTCCTTGTCCTTCTCCTGCTTCCTGTTCTTCTCCTCCTTCTCTTTCTTATTCTTTTCCTCAACATGGTTGTTTCCAAATAATAAATAATATATTAATGTTCTTGTCCCCTTGTCTTTGTCACAGCTTTCCCCACTTCTAAATCCGTCCAACGTACTCAGACGTCCCCAAAGCCGTCCTTTTCTTTCTTGAGTCTGGTGTTTGGTTCCATGCTGACCCGGTTGACTCTGTTCCCAGTAGAACAGTCGGCCATCTGGGCCGCGACCACCGATGGCCTCCTGTGCTCTGAATAGCAGAGTCCAGCTCTATTTTCTCTTTGCCAGGCGGGTCTCAGTAGAGACACAGAGTGGTCGATGACTCACCACCACTTCACGCATCCCCCCCCCCCCACAATTCTAGTCCCACCTGCCTCCGCTTTTTCTACGTAATAGAGCTAATGTTCAGCCCTGTGGACGGCTAACAGGGATGCCTAGGCCTTATGCAAACTTTATGATGGCGGAGACCAGCGTCTCCTTTGCGCGCTGTATAAATGATGTGTCGCTCGGCGCTGCACTTATTCTAACCCTGATTTCTGCTGAATTATTGATGGTCAACAGGGTCAGGGTTTGCTTTTAGTGCTCCCCTGTGGGGCCTCGCAGGGCTTAGCACTGTGTCTGCACTCATAATATCATCACCACCCAGACGGCACGGAGCAGCCAAACTTCCATGTTGCGAAGAAATGGTCTAATGGTGGACAGCGTGCGTGCGCGTGCGTGTGTGTGTGTGTGTTTGTGTGTTTGTGTGAGTGAGAGGGTGTGCATGTGTCTCTACATTTTTAAATGTTGCATGTATGTTT
Organism: Anarrhichthys ocellatus; assembly: GCF_004355925.1. Taxonomy (NCBI): domain Eukaryota; kingdom Metazoa; phylum Chordata; class Actinopteri; order Perciformes; family Anarhichadidae; genus Anarrhichthys; species Anarrhichthys ocellatus. The sequence continues at coordinate 2,586 of NW_022282648.1, forward strand.
GACATTTGAGTGAACCTTTGTTGTTACCACGATTTTCTATATTTGTTAACGAGAGCATGTCTCGGTTAATATTTCATCATCAGCTTCAGCGTTTCAGAGACGTGCACAGCTGATTAATACAATTAACCTGCTTTTTGAAGCTGCACACAGCTGACAGACATTGCTAACCTTTTTTTAATGCCTCTCCCCCTATTGCATATCAGCAATTGATGAAAAGGATGTGTCCTACTGTTCAGAGGAAAGCATTGATTTAGACAGCTGTGTTGAAGCAATCACCAGAACAGAAATAGCTCCCAATGCCTCGAGCTCAGTTCCACCCAACGCACACGCACAGAGAAACCTTCTCTGTTCAACTCCAATGCATATCAAAGCTGCTCCTTTTGTTCAGGTCCAAGCTAAGGTCCTTCAGTATTGACAGAATTTCGACCAGTGTGACTCATTTACAACTTGAATATCAAACACAAGGATATCCTAAACTCTAGTAATGACTCACAGGGCCACGGCGGTAACAATATCCCTGTCACAGCTCTGTCCTCTTATGTTCACTACTATCTAGCAAGCTAAAATAGCTCTTACCACCATGCTTTCAGCCTAACCCCTTACCCATGAAATACTTATCCATGAACCAAGTGTATGTTGTACAAACTATGTCTTATTGTCAAGTATTTTAAGAATAATGCTGTACAAATATGAACTTTGTAAATATGAGAACATTTCAAAGATCCAGGATCATTTTCTCGTCAGTCAGTACAATATCATGCCTGGCATCTCAGGTTCTAATGAACCTGGACTCACCTCGCTCTCAACAGGGAAACAAAACTATACAAAAACACATTGAGTTGAATTGAAAACAGTCAAACTTCACATTTTACCGTCACACTGGAATTCATTGATGTTCTTGGGGATAGGAATTGGTGTTATCAAAAATACATATTCTGTCTCCTACTTGTAGTGCTATTTATCAATCAAGAATGTTTTTGCTGTGAGTGTGGGAACTATTTTCTTTCAACCATAGTTTGAATTGATCACAACAAGGCCTGTGGATTATCTCGAGTAACAGGGTCATAATTCTCTGCTAAGACACATCGCTGTTGAGTTTGTCAATCGTGTTTTTGTGCCGCTTTGAGCAGCACAAGCTGAGTGACGTATAGTTCCATTATAGCGGAGAGAAGGCTCTTTAAGGCCGATACCTACAAACTAGGCTGTTATCTCAGACTCATTCATAATAAACTGAACTTGGCTGAACTGAATTAATAAACTGTCTTTCTTTGGGTTTGTGGACAAAACAAGACATTTAAAGAAGCCACCTCGACCTTTGAGGAACTAGGGTGGACATTTTTCACTCTTTTTAGTTAATCGATAATCTATAAAAATCATCAGAATAATCGCTGATCAAAATAATCCTTAGCTGCAGCGCTAATAAAGAGTGCAAGCAAAGTACTTGAGTGTTGAAGCAGGTCATCTGTGTAGGCGTTCTTCCATCCGCAGTATCCGACAAAGTGTTACACAGTTCGCTGAATTCCCACAAGTATGTTTTATTGCTTCATTGCCGACAATATTTACTTTTTTTCCAACACAGCTGTAAGATCCATGGAGCATTTGTTATTTATGTATTTTTTTTGTTTTGTTTTAACTGGAATATCACATTGGGAAGAGAACACAAGTCTTTTACAAGCTGTTTGTGTTGAGCACACACACACAACAGCACAAACAAGAAGGCCTTCACACAAAGGATCCATTAGGACACTTCATGAATATTAGATAAATACACTCAACTACACTTTTTTCTTCTTCTTGCATGACAGTGAGGGATGTCTGCTCTTTGTGGTTCTGCTGTCTGCGCTTGTGGTTCTTTGTGTGCACATGTGTGTGTCTGTGTCCGTGTGCGTGCGTGTGTGTGTGTGTGTGTGTGTGTGTTCCTGAGTCATTTTCTCCATAGCCCTCCCTCATAAGATATTTACATGGCCATCTATTATGGATTGTGATCTGATTGAAACTGAGTGTTCCCATCCTGTCCCCTCTGTGAACTCCTCACACAAACACCAGGTTTTAAAGAAACCGGATCCTGAACCATTTTGGCATCCAAAGCAAAGTAACGGCGTCTCGTACTTCATATTAAGCTTCTTAGGATGTTCGTGCGTCCTGTGTTGTGTTTCCCGCGATGTCTCTGTTGGTGAATATGCGTAGACTTCTGTACAACTTGGCAGATACAATCTCAAAACAGCTATTGTATTCCTTCTTTTTATGGTGCGGAATGTGCAGTAACAGTCACTCGTGTGAGTTTTCAGCACAAACAATGCTCTCGGCATTTCACCACAACAAGTCATACAGAGTTTGCTGCTTGTGTTCCTTCAAATTGAACTGCTAAATCTAGATTTCCAACTTTGGATTCAGAGAATACCCACATCTCCATGCAAGACGCATATTTATTTCTGGCCTCGTGTAAACACACTTGTGATACATCATCACATCGTCTAAATTGATAATAGGAAACACAATACTTTTCAAAATACTTTTCTTTTGCCAAGTATTTGGTTCACACAAGAGTATACAAAACCAAATGGTTATTTCATATAATCGATTTCATTTTTGTACCAGTTGGTCATATAGCCCAGTCCTAGCTCACAGCTGGCATTAGAATAGACAGGATAAGAACCATTTAGTTTCAGCGTTTTCAAATGTAATTCATCACGTGAGCTATAAAAGCTGTCGGCTGGTTCACTGCCCCCACGGAGACGTTGCTCGAGCCTGCGTTGTGCATCGTAACAAAGAGCCAACTTATAGGCGACCAGATCCGTTCCCAACTCTTTTTATAGGGGACTTTAATCCATGTAATCGATTAGTTGTTGCAGCCCCACACTGCTAAAGAATGTGGTCTGAGCGATCAGCTCTCAAAGCGTCTTGGAAGCATTCACACCTGTACTGACTGATCACCATAGACGCATGTAAACACCATGTCTTAACGCTCACATCACTCTCTTCCTCATATTTCTCTCTTTTATTCCACTTCCTCTCTCTGCCTCTCAAACTCTCTCGCGTCCCCACTCCCCTTCTCTTCCTGCCACCACATTACGCCTCACACTCGCCAACATGGACAAACACATACACACACACAAACACACATTGACCGCTCAGTGATGGTCCCTCGGATGCTTGGCCTTCATTCATTTCACCAGCTGCCCTCAAGCCACCCCTCCTCCATTCCACTTTCTCCCTGGATGATTTCTCTCTCTCTCTCTCTCTCTCTCTCTCTCTCTCTCTCTCTCTCTCTCAGTCATACCATCTTCCTCACTGTTCCTCTCATCTTCTCCATTCTCATCTTTTTCTCCCCCTCCCGTCCTCAACTCTTTGCGTCCCACTGCTTTTGTAATTCCTCTCGTCTTTCTTTACCTCTGCCTCTGACGTCCATCCACCTTTTCTCCCACCTCTGACCTGTGTCACTCCTCTTACCGCAGCCCCGTCTCACCTCTTTGTCCTCCTCTTCCCCCTTCACTCGATTTTCTCCTTCTATCTTTGTAATATGGCGAATTTAACACGGTGTTGTTGTCTTCGGAGGTCAGAGGTTGCAGTGTGCCACCTGATGACCGTGAGATTTTCATGGTGTTAAAGCCATCATACCTAATTCATATTCTGGTTCTTTTAATGCCATCTCAGAGTAGAGTACTGTTCATGCTGCATTTAGATTTTGCAATTTGTTAATATATCATTATAATTAATTTGCATATAAATGAGTGTGTGTGCTTTCAGGAGACTGCAGCTCATCCCAATGTTCACTCTCACAGACTTGGAGGCGCGTTCCCTGCAAAGTCTGTGATGGCTCGGGGCTGTCTTGCTGTCAAATCGCCAAACGACTGAAGGCTCTCTCGCAGACATTTTCAGCCCTTTATTGTACACTTTCCCTGAGTCTGCATTTCTGCCTGAGGGGAATTGCCCACAATTCATAGCGGAGGTTAACAGGGGAAGCTCGGAGGGGTTAAAATAAAAAGGTACACAAACAAGACGGAGTATATATAGATAATAAACACAGAAACACTACATCCACATAAAGGTTTTAAGGTACATATGGAATGCAATCATAGGCTTTATTACACATCTGCTTTATTCATCAATCATTTCTTGTAATAGTGCTTAAAAGATTAAATTGATTATTTGACAATTACCTGTTGTCTCATAAAGCAAGAGCCTGGAAGGCTTTAAAATCTAGGGCAAAATAAAAAAAACGTCGTCATCAATGAAAATACTGACCTGCATCTCTAAAATCTGTTCTGAGATACCGAGTGAATTTACACTGGGACAAAGTAATAAAGAAGCACTAACAGACGAAGCATTCGCCACATCCTTTGATTTCGGGAGAAATAAAAAGCTGAACTGAAAAAAAAAAATGAACCCAAGCAGCTGGGAATTAGGCTACCGGCCCAAATCCAACCTGGTCAAAAGGTCACTTAACGTTTCTCTCTTCCAACCTCTTCCTCACGCCCCCTCATCTCGTCCCTCTTGTCCCACCCCCCTTCCGGTTGTTCGCTGCCC
>NW_022282649.1:0-7111 GCF_004355925.1 Anarrhichthys ocellatus
ATAAAAGCCGACAGTGTCTACAGTCAGACACTTACAGGGACTTGACTCTCCTTTTGAAGACTGCTCCTCTTCTGTTTTCCTCTTCTCAGAGAGTTGACAACCACTGCAAACATAATGAAGAAGGCATACTCAGTCTCTGGCTATGGCAGCAGCACCAGGAGGTCCTTTGCACCAACTAGCAGCTACTCCGTACAAAGATCCAGTTATAGTAGTGGTGGTGGAGCCAGAGCTGGTTCCATCATGTCTTCAATGGGTGGTGGTGGTGGTTATGGTAGTGGTTATGGTGGTGGTTATGGCTTTTCTTCGAGCCAAGCAGGCGGCTTCATTCCTCCACCGATCACCACTGTCCAAGTCAACCAGAGCTTGCTGGCTCCAATGAACTTGGATATTGACCCATCCATCCAGGTTGTCCGTACCCAGGAGAAGGAGCAGATCAAGACCCTCAACAACCGCTTCGCCTCCTTCATTGACAAGGTTGGTTCCTGTGACTTCTGTGTGACTGTCTTATGTACAATTTAGTGTAGGCCTCTTTATCTTAGTGCTGACGTCCTGTATGCCCTCCCTGGGCTCCACTTACTGCTAGCAGCTGTCAAAATGGAACTGTAGCACTGTTTAGTTAAAGACAATCTGCCCACTACTTGCAAATCTGAGAAAGCAAGACAGCTGTGAATCTCGTCTGTGTAATGTTGAATCCCTCAGTGAGTTACAGCCTCTGGAATTAGGAAGTTTACAAAAATCTGTCACTGATTGTGACCCCACTGGCAACTCCATCCAAAATCTACCTAAGGTAACAGTTAGCCTGTAGCCCTTTTCTGAGCCAGTGGCAGCCTTTCTCCCCACTATCTAAACATGGGTGGGGATTATATTGCAGTGACTTAACTGGAAGACTGGCAGAGATCTATTTACGCTATGCCCACAGAGTCCAAAGTCTTTCCTTTGCACAGTGCGCCTATCACCTGGTTGTTATCGGCAACAAGAATGTTTAGTGCACAACAGTAAATCATCATTTAATTGTCTTTTACGCAACGATCACACGACTGTGTTAATGTTTGTGTGCAAGCTATATAAGGAGAGGTCCTTTATGAAGAGTCAGACTCTCTGAACACTATAAGTTGGCATTCTGACAAAAACTCGCATAACAAAACACTCATTCGATAACACTGCTCTGCTTTGTCTTCTTTATCTGCCACGCCTAGTTTTTTTTCTTTTGGCAAGAGTGACTGTGTGGCCTCCATTGCCCAACAGAGCATGGATGATTCATGTGCAAAGAAGAGTTATGATAGGTGAAACACACATAGGAAGCATCTTGATTGAACATACTATATACTATATTTAGTTTGAAGAAAGAAAGTGTTTCCCTTTTACACCTTTTAGTATTAAAATAGATTGAACAAGCAGGCAAAGATATGCCATCATGAGTTACAGTTGTTGTGAAATGGGTGTGGCAATTCGGATATGTAGCTATCAACGGAGTCAAGTAGATAAAGGTGAGACCACAATTGCACACCCTTTGTGACCCAACTGCTCTGATCCTACACTTTAAAAAATGAAATATCTATACAAAGCTCAAAAACAATTCAACATTTTGAAACAACATCTGACAATCTTCCTTGGTTTTGTGTCTCCACAGGTTCGTTTCCTGGAGCAGCAGAACAAGATGCTGGAGACCAAATGGAGCCTCCTGCAGGACCAGACCACCACCCGCTCCAACATCGATAGCATGTTCGAGGCGTACATTGCCAACCTGCGCAGACAGCTCGACGGGCTGGGCAACGAGAAGGCCAAGCTGGAGGGAGAGCTGAGGAATATGCAGGGCCTGGTTGAAGACTTCAAGTGCAAGTGAGTGCTTGCATGACATGGTCACTAGTTATAATATATACCTTGATATAGTGAGCAGATGTTCAAAAGAGAGTAGATGTACAAAAACTTTGGCTTTTGTCCCAACAGGTATGAAGATGAAATCAACAAACGTTCAGTTGCAGAGAACGAGTTTGTGCTCCTTAAGAAGGTGCGAAAACATCAAGATGGCCATTAAATTCTTTTCTGTAATCCTGGGGTTTAAGACAATCTGGCCACCTGTTACACTTCATGTTTCTATTTGATTTTCTTTCCAGGATGTTGATGGTGCCTACATGAACAAGGTGGAGCTGGAGGCCAAAGCTGATGCTCTTCAGGATGAGATCAACTTCCTCAGGGCCGTCTATGAGGCTGTATGTATCTATAATGTCCAATACTTCATAATTCTACAATCACCATTTCAGTTAAAGCTGATTATTATCCACTCTTCGTGTAAATCAGCTATAAAGCACAAAGAGTTAACTGATGTGCAACAACCATTGGTTCTGTAGGAGCTCCGTGAACTGCAGGGCCAGATCAAGGACACCTCCGTCATCGTAGAAATGGACAACAGCCGTCACCTGGACATGGACTCCATTGTGGCTGAAGTGCGTGCTCAGTATGAAGACATTGCCAACCGCAGCAAGGCTGAAGCAGAGACCTGGTACAAACAGAAGGTGTGTGAAATGAAAAATTCAGTTTTTTCAACACTTCTTCCAACTGTGTGGATCATGCTCTTAATGCAACTTATTTTTCATACTAGTATGAGGAGATGCAGAGCTCTGCTGGACAGTATGGTGACGACCTGCGCACAACCAAGGCTGAGATGTCTGAACTGAACCGCATGATTTCCCGTCTTCAGAATGAGATTGAGTCTATCAAGGGACAGGTACATTTTAAGACCTTCACATGAATGATGCCCTAATATTTATACACTTGATTATCTCAGTGGATTTGCAGTTATTAATCCATCAACATAATTTTTCACAGAGGGCCAACCTTGAGGCTCAGATCGCAGAGGCTGAGGAGCGTGGTGAGCTGGCAGTGAAGGATGCCAAGCTCCGCATCAGGGACTTGGAGGATGCTCTGCAGAGAGCCAAGCAGGACATGGCCCGCCAGGTACGCGAGTACCAGGAGCTGATGAACGTCAAGCTGGCCCTGGACATTGAAATTGCCACCTACAGGAAACTGCTGGAAGGAGAGGAGAGCAGGTGGGATGAACTTGAATATGTAATGTATTTCAATGGCTGCAGCATTAGATTCAACTCTGAATTAAGCGCTAACTCGTCACTATTCCACCATTAGACTGACCAGCGGAGGTTCAACCGCCACCATCCATGTGCAGCAGTCCTCTGGAGGTGGTGGTAAGTTTCATATTTCATACATCATCATCATAAGTGATACCTGAGTCAACAGACCTCACTGACAGATGGATGGATAAATAACACTTACATATTTTTTTTGCTTCAGGATTCTCCAGCTCCGGCGGTGGATTCGGCTACAGCGGTGGCAGCTACAGTGGCAGCAGCAGCTACGGCGGCGGCAGCGGCTTCGGTGGAAGCAGCGGCTACGGTGGCGGTTATGGTGGTACTGTTACCAAGTCCACAGTCTCATCAACCAGTTCCAGGAGAGCCTATTAAAAAGGAGAGCCATCCCTCTTCCCCTTCAGAAACCCTTGAGTTTGATTTAAATCTGTACAGGCTCATGGTGCTATACAATACTGTTAAGCATGACCAACAATACAGCTTAATAAATTGTGTTACACTGCTACCAGTTGTGTTTCAAACATCCCTGGTGGCTTTCTTACTCTGTTATGTTTAACATCATCAACAAGAGTTTCTGAAGGTAAACATGGCCTTAGACAAACATGGGCCAGGTAAGCTCTTTCTGCTCTGACATGTAACAAATAAGAAAAAAAACACAAAGGTTTTGATGAAGTGTTAAAACTAAGCAAGAGACATTTGAAAATATGTACTCAATCTCAGATGTTTTTTTTACTGTAGTGCTCTGATGAACTCTTCTGAAATAAAATCCTGTAGTGACATGTACAGGATGATTAACCAAAGTTCAGTTGAAGTCGTCATTCCTACATTTGAGTGCTGATATAGGTAAGGGGAGCAAGTCACTGACCAGATCCGATCACCAGAGAAATACAAAAAAAAAATTGTGTGACTTTATATGTTAACAGTTTCACTTTGAACTGATTGGCTACTGGCTTGTTCTTCTTACTGTTTTGTCAAATGCTTCCATGTTGAGTTTTGCATTTCCCTTCCTTCAAGATAAAACTATGTAGAAACCAGATTTATTTTGTAAAAGCCTTCCTGTCAACATGACTGATGAATGTTGCAGCAAATTACATCAAATGAATCAGAAAAAAGTAAATCTGACAACTAAGACTCTCAATATTGTTGTGGTTAAAAAAAGAAAAAGCTCAGGAGGTTTTGACTTACAATGGACATGTCTATTGTAATTTCCACTTTGAGATTTCACATGAGGGCAGTGCTGTGCCACTTTTCTACTCCTCACTTCCTGTTTGGAATAGCTGTCCAACAGATATGCATGTGCAGATCTCTTAAAGACCCACGGTCATTACAGTTATATTTTAAGTGCCTAAGTAATCTTAAATTTTGCATCAAACTATTTGTTACTGGTCCCTCTCTCTCTCGTTCTTTCTCTCTCTCTATACATCTCTCTCTTGAAGATACATTTTTACAGCTGCTTTTCTTATATTTATTCATGAATGTGTCATAATATCTTTCCCCAGGGAGTCTCATTTGATCACATTCAAGCTTTACCACTGAGTTACTTATAGGTATTAATTTTTGTGTAACATTTTGAAAACATGGAATATATAAATCACTGATTCAGTCAGTATTAATATCGATATTGATGCAATTTCAAACTTGGTTCTAATATAATTGAATGCACAAATGTGTACAGCGTAGAATGAAAAGGTTACTCAATCTATAGTTGAAAAGTACGATTTTGAAAAAAAGTTGCAATTTCAATGTTGATTCGGTTTCAGAATCAGTTCAACATTAATTCAACATTGCCGCAACACGTTAATTCACTCATAAAAAGTAAGACGTTGACACAACGTGCAGGTTTACACGTTGATTCGACAGTAATTGAATCTTGATCCACGATGTTAATGGACCCGTGAATCAACTTTGACCTGCTGGGCGAGAGCTCTATACTGTCATTTCTAGTGTGAAAATCATGATTTGTGGAAAAAGTGGCCAGCATAGAGCCAAGCAGGACATGTACAATGAATACCAGGAGCTGATGAATGTCAAGCTGGCTGACATCGAAACCACCACCAACAGGAAACTGATGGAAGGAGAGGAGAGTAGGTGTGATAAACTTTGTTAGTTATTGTTGTTTTATAGATGCAGCATTAGCGTCATCTCTGAATTAAGCATTAACTTTTCATAATTCCATTAAACGGGCCAGCAGAGGCGCAAGCAGCTCTGTAAACTCATAGAGCCGCCATGGAAAGATAGATGGCCCCAAGCTGTGAACTGTCAGGCTACCCCTCCAGCCTCAATTTTGGATTTGTCAAGGACGGCTTCTTAATTTAAGCATGTTGCACGCATACTGTCTTTTCGGAATGAACTTATGTCTTCAAAGGTTAGGTTTAGGCAACAAAACCACTTAGTTAGTATTAGGAAAACAGCGTAATTGACGTTAACTTGACTACGACTCGTGACTAATGACTGACTTGACCAAATATTACAGATTCACACGGAACACAAAGAGTGGTCTCCTTGGTGAAAGTCCTGTGTTTGTTTGCCAGGAATACACATAGAGTTATACTCTCAGTCAGGTAAGTGTCTAACAATAGCACCATGAATGCTTTTGTTCTTTGATCTGTATAGCTTTCGACACACACAGTGGTGTATGATTAAATGTGCCCTGCACACTCAAAGTTTGTATTGGCAGTTTAACAAACACAATCCTTTCTTCATCCTCACCTAAGGCTACGAGTGCTGGCAGTGATCATTTATTTAATTGTTGAATTTGGTCCCAGAGGAATTAAAGTTGAGTCATAATATTGTTACAAGACACATACCAAATTCTGAAGTCATAACCATTCATGTTTCCACAATACCAGTTTCATCACCATTAGAGCAATTATGGGTGATGCATCCTTTCTCCCGGAGAGAGATTAATGAAGTTATAGCGTAAATTCAGTTAGGAAAACTATACTTTTGCATGCTTAGGCTGGTAGTTTATTTCTCATGCATCTGCCAATCACTCCTCATGCATGCTCAGTCATAATTTCCGTGCTGTCATTGCTCGGGGCTGTCAATCATGATACCAGCTGTTCTGATCAGCTGGTCTCCTCTATCCAATAGCATAACCAAACAATTCAATCGTTAGCCTGTCATCCTGCTGCTGTCTCTTTTAAATATGATTGTCTATCTACCTTCAGTATGTTCATGCTGGCTGCTGTTACGAGCCCCTCCCCACCACCCCATCGCCGCCCAGTCTTTGCAGATTCATCAGCATCGTCTGCTTCATCAACTCATCATTCTATCAGCCACCACCGCCACCACCACCAGTGCTCCTCACAACTGTGGAGGTTGATCATAGGGAGGCTGAGCCATGTGCAAGCATCGGCACAACTACAACATCGGAAGAAGTGCTTGGGTCAGAGCAACAGTGACAGAAGCGGCATGCAGACAATGACGACTCCTTTCCTAATGATCAAGAATGTTGAGATTCCTCTCAAACAAAGACTCAAAAAGAAGGGTTAACCAATTGTGGGTTGTATTTATTTAATCACAAAATTCAGCAGTATTGATTGCAGAAACTTGGAGGAGATCGGCACTCTATTGAGTGCACCTTTCTAATACTGATGTACTGGTACTAATGCTGGCTTATGTTGTAACATTTTCTTGTTTTTAATACATTTTTACCTTTTTGTCCTTTACTCATCCAACCCTTCCCTACTAGCCTCCAATATTAATTTCACTGCACTGTGACCAGTAAGCAGGCTACTGGTGTTATACTCTTGAAAAGGTATCTTTTTTTCCTCATACTCATACTTTCACTCCGCTTCTTTACCTCTCGCTCTCTTCCCCTTTAGCCTGTCCACGTGCAGGGTGTGACACATCTTATCTTCTGACAATCCCTCCCTACCTGTTTTACAGGCCACTCCTGTTATTCAGCGTTATAGGCGTGCTGCGTGAGGTAGAAAGGGAGGCTGGACAGTAACATGAGAGTCCAGTTTGAAATGACTGAAGAGGATCCTCCCCCTTGCTCCACACAG
>NW_022282650.1:0-7110 GCF_004355925.1 Anarrhichthys ocellatus
AATTTATTCAAAAGTCACCAGTCCAATTAGATGAGATATGCTACATTATGTTTGCATGTGATATGAGGTATTTTAGAAGTTTTATTTTTCAGACTTAGTTACATTGCTGTGTGTCTTGGTCTCTCTCTCTCAAACATCAAATTTATTTTAAAATCAACACTTACACATAAAAGTTTACTAGATTATGGGTCAAGAAATTTGGTGGTAGTAAATATAACAATAGTAAAGACAACAAGGTCAGCAAAACCTGTAATCAGTTGTTCATGTTTTGTGATCTTCCGGGAAAGGGTCACGTGATAGGGGGGTGACGAATAAGGGAAGGAGACGTCATGACTGCTAAGAACCAATCAAGTAGCGAATGCGGGTGTCTACGTCATCGTTTTCAAACTTATGCATTTACGACCGTCCACACTAGGAGGCAGTGGCTGGCCGTGCATTTTATACCTGGGCCTTCAGTGCTGTCCTGCAGCTGAAACACCACATAATATTCTATTTATGACGCGCAAGCTACGGTTATTTGTTTCTAGGGGTGTAACAATCAGTGGTGTATAAAGTACCCAAAAGCCATACGTGAGTAAAAGTAAAGATACCTTACTGGAAAATGACTCCAGTAAAAGTGAAAGTCACCTATTAGAATACTACTTGAGTAAAAGTCTTAAAGTATCTGATATTTACTGTACTTAAGTATCAAAAGTAATTTTCTGATATTAAATTTACTTAAGTATTGAAAATAAAAGTACAAGTAAATGCTGTTAATAAAAAAGCAAAGGGTCAGAATCTTGAGAATTATGAAGTTTATTCTTGTAAGTGCTGTGGCCACCATGACCTGTTATGATGTTGTGTGTTCATGGACCCAAATGCAGACTCAGGACAGCAGAGTTCTATTTCAAAAACCAAGATTCTTTATTTCTCTCAGGCAGAGGAAAAGACAGGAAATAGATAAAGTCAAAAGGAGGCGTCTCCACGCGCTCCGCACGGGTCCAACCTGGAAAGTGGCTAAATCCTCTGAGCGGCTGACGAAGCCGACAGATAAACAGTCACGTCAAACACAAAGGCGCGTCCTCGCGCTCCGCTCTGATCCTAGCCGGAAAGTGGCTGGCAGGCAGGCTGGATCAACTGTGTGAAACCCGGGGCTCAACACAGGATAGCCAAGCCTTCACAGTTGATCTCCGAGGAACGAACTGGAAGGCTTCTTCGTGCAGGTGAAAACCCGAGGCTCGACACTGGATGGCAGGTAAGTTGAACACAAAAACAGATTGTTAGTAGAGGAATCTCACAGAGTGAAAAAACAGACAACTCACGGGTCGGTCAGAGGACTGGAGTGTACCGGTTTGAGAAGACACACATGGAAAACAGGATGAATTCTCATGGATTGCGGGAGCTTGAGCTTGACCGTGATCGGGTTGATAACGGAGACAATGGGGAATGGGCCAATGTATCTGGGGGAGAGTTTCTTGGATTCTGTGCGTAGGGGTATGTCCTTGGTGGAAAGCCAGACCTGTTGGCCGGGAAGATAGATGGGGGCGGGTGTGCGGCGGCGATCAGCCAGACGCTTGTTTTGTTCGGAAGAACGAAGTAGGGCGGCACGAGTCTCTCTCCAGACTCTTCTGCATCGGCGATGGTTGATTTGGACAGACGGGGCGGAAATCTCGACCTCTTGGCTGGGTAGAAGGGGAGGTTGGTAGCCAATGGAGGCCTCGAAGGGGGAGAGACCTGTTGCCGTGGAGCTGTGGCTGTTGTGTGCGTACTCTATCCAGGCCAAGTGATGACTCCAGGATGATGGATTTGCCACCGCTACACATCGGAGCATGGCTTCTAGCTCCTGGTTAAGCCTCTCGGTCTGCCCATTGGTCTGGGGGTGAAAGCCGGAGGAGAGGCTAGCAGTGGCACCGAGGCTGCGGCAGAACGCCTTCCAAACTTGGGAGGAGAACTGAGGACCCCGATCAGAAACAATGTCCATTGGGATGCCGTGGAGTCTAAAGACATGTTGAACCAACAAGACTGCGGTCTCGCGGGCTGACGGGAGCTTGGGAAGGGGAATAAAGTGAGCCGCCTTGGAAAACCGGTCCACGATGGTCAGGATGACCGTGTTGCTCTCGGAGGGGGGAAATCCGGTGACGAAGACCAATGCCATATGCAACCAAGGCCTGTGGGGAACAGGCAGAGGTCGTAATAGTCCGACAGGGGGTCTGTGTGAGGCCTTGTTGCGTGCACAGGTGGTACAGGCTAAGAGATAAGCTTGGGTGTCATTGTCCAAAGATGGCCACCAGAAGGAGCGTCGGAGCCAGTTGATTGTACGTCTTATCCCAGGGTGGCCGGAGAGTCGGGAGTCATGAGCCCATTGTAGGACCCGGGAATGGACGGAAAGGTGAAAGAAGAGGCGCCTCCTCCTGGGTCTGGCTGGGTCTGCTGAGCCTCCCGCACTGCAGACTCTATCGCCCAGGTGAGAACCCCTAGGACACAGGCGGGTGGAACAATCGTGTCCAGAGCTGGGTCAACCTCGTCTGGGTAAAACTGACGAGAGAGGGCATCGGGCTTGATGTTCTTACTTCCTGGGTGGTAGGTGATGGTGAAGTGTAAACGGGCAAAGAACAGAGCCCAGCGGGCTTGGCGGGAGTTCAGTCGCCGGGCAGAATGGATGTATTCGAGATTTTGGTGGTCGGTCCACACAACGAAAGGGTGGACTGACCCTTCCAACCAATGTCTCCATTCCTCCAGAGCCAGCTTGATGGCAAGTAACTCCCGGTTGCCCACATCATAGTTCTGCTCGGCAGGAGAAAGGCGGCGAGAGAAAAAAGCACACAGGCGGAGCTTAGAGTCAGTGGTTGAGCATTGTGATAATACTGCTCCTACTCCGGTGTCGGAGGCGTCCACCTCGACCACGAACTGGCGGCTTTCATCCGGCTGTACTAGGATGGGGGCTGATGTGAATCGTTTCTTGAGGACGTTAAACGCCCGGTTGGCCTCGGAGGACCAGGAAAAATCCACTTTAGAGGAGGTGAGTCTGGTTAGGGGTGACGCCGTCTGACTGTAGTTCCGAATGAACCCGCGGTAGAAGTTTGCAAACCCAAGTAACTGTTGGAGCTTCTTCCGGTTAGAGGGGACCGCGAACTCGGTGACCGCCTTAACCTTTTCCAGGTCCTTGCGAATCTGACCCTCCTCAATGATGAAACCAAGAAACTGTACGGAGGTGACATGGAATTCACATTTCTCGGCTTTGATGAAGAGTTGGTTCTCCAGTAAGCGCTGAAGGACCTGACGGACATGGTGGCAATGTTCTTGTAGGTTCGAGGAGTAAATCAGAATGTCGTCGATGTAGACAAACACAAACCGGTTGAGAAAATCCCTGAGCACGTCGTTCACCAAAGCCTGGAAAACGGCTGGTGCATTTGTAAGTCCGAATGGCATGACCAGGTACTCGAAATGTCCCAGGGGAGTGTTGAAAGCGATCTTCCACTCGTCCCCCTCTCGTATCCGAAACAAGTGGTAAGCATTGCGGAGGTCTAGCTCGGTGAAAATCGTGGCTCCGGGTAGGGATTCAAAAGCAGAGTGGAGTAGGGGTAGCGGGTACTTGTTCCGGGTGGTGATCTGGTTTAACCCTCGATAGTCGATGCAAGGACGGAGACTCTTGTCGTTCTTGGCCACGAAGAAAAACCCCGCTCTTACCGGGGAGGACGACGGGCGGATAATTCCAGCAGCGAGGGAGTCTGTGATATAGGTCTCCATCGCCTCGCGTTCCAGTCGGGAAAGGTTGTATAGTCGGCTGGAGGGCAGGGTGGCGCCGGGGAATAGTTCTATGGCGCAATCGTAGGGTCGGTGGGGTGGCAGGGAAAGGGCTTCTTCCTTGTTGAATGCCTCGCTGAGATCAGCATACTCCAAGGGGACCGAGGTGAGATCAGTTCCGGCAGTAGGAGTGTGGAGAGAAGAGGTCTGCCGGGGAATGGCGGACTTGAGGCACCTCGAAAGACATCGAGGGCTCCAACCGATGATTCTGTTTCCTGCCCAGTCTATCTGTGGGTTGTGGTCCCGGAGCCAGGGATGGCCCAGAACCAGAGGCGTCTGGGGCGTAGAGAAGATGAAAAAACGGATCTCGTGTTGGTGGTTTCCTGACACGAGCAGGGTAATAGGGCAAGTCCGGTGCATGACATTGGTCAAGGGACTTCCATCCAGAGCGTTCACCGGAAGAGAGCATTCCAATTCCTCCAAGGGAATCCCATGAGCGAGGGCCAAGGAGGAGTCCAAAAAACTCTGTTCTGCTCCGGAGTCAATGAGAGCCAAGAATGGTAGAGCACCGGACGGCAGACCTTGTGCTACTTAGCAGGTAGTGTGAGACGGGACCCGGGAGTCGGGTGGAATCGCTCACCAGTATTCCCACTTACTGGCGAGCCCTCTCTTTTGGTCGCACCGGCCAGACAGGGATATGGTGACCTGGCTCGCCGCAGTAGAGGCAGGCTCCGGAACGGATTCGTCGCTCCCTCTCTCCCTGAGATAGGTGGAACCGTCCCAACTACATGGGTTCATCCCGATCCTCGGGAGAAGGTGCCGGAGCGGGCGAGTGCTGGTGGCCTGGGCTGCGGCGGCGAGGTGGAACTGGGGACCGGCGACCGGAAGTGGTTACTGGCTGACGAACCGGTGCCGGGAACCTGTGGTTACGCTCTCTCCAACTTTCCTGCATCCGAGTATCCAGTCGGATGGTGAGAGCGATCAGGTCTTCCAGTGTCTTGGCCTCCTCCAGAACAGCAAGCTCATCCTTTAATCTCGCCAACAGGCTGCTGAGAAAAACCCCCTTTAGCGCCCTCTCCTCCCAACCGGACTCTGTGGCCAGGATACGAAAGTCAATAGAATGTTCAGCGGCGCTAGCAGAGCCCTGACGGAGGCAGAGGATCTGCAGGTGGAGATCCTGCTGCGGCTGCTGGGTCCATAGTTATGGTCAGTCCGTTCTGTTATGATCTATCCTCTGAGAGGCTGACGAAGCCGACAGGTAAACAGTCGCGTCAAACATGGCGGCGCGTCCTCGCGCTACATAATAGGTTGATGCTTAACTGTGTCATTGGAGCACTGAAAAAAGTTGAGACCAGCATTTGTAGTGTGGGATGCCCATATTGGGCGTCAGTTTGTAGCTTCATGTCACCGGCCTTCATAGAAAATGAGATATATCCTGTTGCTGTGTTGTTAGTAGTGTGAACAGAGCATTAAGGTGCTTTAATACCTAACCCGTCATTTTGAGCCATTTTCAGCTGTCATATCTCTCATCCATAAAATATTCTCCTCTCAGTCCGTTTAAAGTGAAGTGGAAAGTTGTTGCTATCTTCTATTTTTCATTGTTGTCAGAAATGATTCGACTGCAGCTTGCGTATGTCAGGATATTCAATGACGCATGAAAGGGATTGAGTGTCATTCTAGAGGAGCAGAGCTGACAACTGATCACCATTTTGTGGTGAGTTGGATTAGGCGTACGGAACTGGTAAACTGGTAAATCATGTAGTTTGGCTGAACTGGGAATGTCCTGCTGATGCCATTGTCCTCGAGGTCTACCACTCCAACCTTCGAAAGAATTCTTCATGCAATCCCGGGGGAGGCAGGTGTTGGGAACGAAAAGGAGCGTGTTTGAGTTATCAGCCTACAAGAAGTGTGTGTTTGTGTGGATTTGCATGTAGTGTGTGTGTAGGGGGGAGGGGGGAGAGAACAGCTCAGACAACGTATGATGTAATCTGAAACTTGGCAACGTCTCTCGCGAGACCACAAGATGGCGCGAGACTCTAAAATGGCGGTAGACAATAGAGCTCTCGTTATCTACATGTGTCGGAAGCCGTTAACGCAACCCTGGCGCTACATTAGCTTAAACCTATATGTGTGTGTTGGTCAGTAAAAGAAGAGAGAATGCAAACAAAACAAAAGAAATCCCCCAAAAACACAATAAAATCCTCCCCGACGCAGTGGAGTACGGAAGATTGTTCTCATTTACAGAAAAACAGCTGACGACTCTCTGATTCGCACAGCCACGGTTCTGACCTCTGAATTAATGAGAAAGAACTTCCGGCCTCACCAGCAGTGAAACATCACAACACGATTGCAGCAGATACACGGTAACTTCTACACAACATTAACGATCTCGGTCGTTAATCTCGGCGATTTTGACCATACACACCACGTTATGAAAATGAAACAGTAACTTAAGCAACACAAACAAGATAATAAACACAATAACCTAACTGCCCAGATTCTTTGCCTTACTATGAGTCGATTTCTTGGTGGTCGATGCGGTCCTTCTGAGTCCTTGGCTGACTCAGGTTGCGCGGCTTCATGCGGCGCGGTGATAAAACTCTCTGTGCGTCAGAGAATTTCTTCGGCTTGTTAAGAGAATCTTTTTTTCCTTACGGCTGAAACAAAGGCTTTTTGGAAACCGGTTTTATGGAAACCGGGCTGATCCACAGGGCACCTGGGGTGTATGTGGGCCTTGGCCAATGGGAGGACAGCGTTGCATATGGGTGATGAGTTGACATCTAGATGTGAACTTTTTTCTGGTGGGGGTTTGGATGCTATCTACCCAAATCAGGATGGGTCTTGCCTGCAGAATCGGCAGGCCTACAGTGGGTACGGAAAGTATTCAGACCCCTTTAAATTTGTCACTCTTTGTTTCATTGCAGCCATTTGCTAAAATCATTAATGTACACTCAGCACCCCATCTTGACAGAAAAAACAGAAATGTAGAAATTTTTACAAATTTATTAAAAAAGAAAAACTGAAATATCACATGGTCATAAATATTCAGACCCTTTGCTCAGTATTGAGTAGAAGCACCCTTTTGAGCTAGTACAGCCATGAGTCTTCTTGGGAATGATGCAACAAGTTTTTCACACCTGGATTTGGGGATCCTCTGCCATTCTTCCTTGCAGATCCTCACCAGTTCCCTCAGGTTGGATGGCGAACGTAGATGAGTTTTGCCATAAAATGCTGAAAGCTCTGGACATTGTTGGGCTGTCTTGGCTGGCATGCATTTTCAGTTTCACGTGGCGGTCAGGGACAGTGCCTGTGGAGTGGCAGACTGAGATAGTGAACAGGGGATGTGCTTTGATTATCTCTGTATCACACTGTTCAGCCTGTTGGGAA
>NW_022282651.1:0-7106 GCF_004355925.1 Anarrhichthys ocellatus
ATCAGTGGTCCAGTGAAATGATTCAAATGTAAGTTATGATGCAGTTATTATAAGACTTTGACACTTTAGATTTCATAATCAGTGAGAATCCATCCTCAAATTTACATTTAAATTCAGTGTGAAAGTTTATTCTTGACCTTGGAAATAGTAGTTTAAGAAATAAGTATTGCGATCTTATGATCTCACTACTTGCATCTTCCCTAGCTTTCAACCACCCCTCAGATGTTTCGGTTTTTGTTTTAATATTATTATATTATTAGTGTTATGCAATGATTAATGTAATAACATAATCTGAATTCTGGTCTCAGTGTAGATTTTATCGGAAAACACTGAACACAATTATTTGAACTGAAACAATATCTATTCCCTTCTCAATATCTATGCATTGATTATTATAAGATAAGTGAGAAAATTGCTCACCATGTACATCCAGTCTTGTGATCCCTTCCTGCGGTAGTTCTCCAGTTGGATAAATGGAAACACTGTATTCTCCACTGTCATTGGGAGTCAGATTCCTGAGCTCCAGAGATCCAGTAGATATGAAGAAGATGATCCTGCCTTCGTACTCTGGTGCAGTTAAGTTGTTAACATTGAAAACTATTATACTTTTATCACCAAATTTCCAGGTCACCAATAGAAATGGTGTTTCTGATGGAGTCAGTGTTGTGGTGAACATCACTGTCTCTCCAACAGCTTTACTCAGAGGACCGTCTGGCAACACACCAGCTCCTTTGGTCAAACCTGGAGGAGACATTTACAGGTCTGAGAGAAGATCGGATAAATTGTGGAGATTGAAAAACCGGCATAATCCGAAAGAAAAAACACAAAAACAATCGTTTCCATAATATATTAGTATAGATGTCTATCTGTTGAAAACAAACAAGCAATGAAGTTACAGTGGTTAGTTTCAATCTTCAGCATTTTAATTATATGACATTTTTAAACCACATTATGGAACTCAAGTCCAACAAATGAAACCAATTAGTGAGAGACTAGTGGGCTAACTATCGATCAGAACAGCCAGTATATTAGGCATTTTAATCAAGCATACACTTTCCAATAAGGCTACTCTTTTTAATCAAATTTTAATTTATAATCATATTTCCTAGAGCACATTCATTAGAGCCAACTATATAAAAAAATGATTTGTCACAGCAATTAAGTTACTTTTAGTAGTTATGCGTATGGGCTGCTGTCAATGCTGCTATCGAGTCACAAAAGCATGATAGCAGACCTCAAGATCAGGGCACCAACAACATCTCAACAATTCAACGATTTACAAAGTTTAGAAAATGCATTTCGAACACTGACAGCAGAAGACAATGAAACTTTTAAAATAAAGAGTCTTACCTGTGAAAGTCACAGCGACTGTACAAAGTAAAGGAAAAATATCCATTGATCCACCTTTGTGATATGGAAACAGCTGAGGGAAATGTCACTCATCAAACTTTGACTGTCGTAATAAAGTGAGCCTCCGGCAGCTCCAATTATACGAGTCAGTAAACGCGGAGCTACATGTTGAGTTACAAAGTGTCTGCAAAATGAGATAAACCCACGAAGCTGCAGTCATGACCCAAAGCTGCTAGACGTCACCCTCTAGTGGTGGAAATGTGTTCATATATTGACAAACTGGAGGGAAATGAGGCGACGTGAAGACTACTGTTTATTTAAGAGTATAAATCATACATACCAATAATTCATTAACTATTAATAAATGAATACTCAGTTTGTGTCAACAACAATAAGATTACACATGATGTCTGTCAGAG
Organism: Anarrhichthys ocellatus; assembly: GCF_004355925.1. NCBI lineage: Eukaryota > Metazoa > Chordata > Actinopteri > Perciformes > Anarhichadidae > Anarrhichthys > Anarrhichthys ocellatus. The sequence goes on from NW_022282651.1 coordinate 1,770, forward strand.
AGGGTGGAATAACACAATTTTTAAGTAAATAATAGAGAAATTAAAAACAAAATGTTAAGGAGCAGTAGGCATCATTATACATGCATGAATGTTTGAATCATTGTGTGACCTCATGAACAGACAAACCTCAGTATTTTTAAGATTGATTCAGCTTTTATTAAATTTTTCTTTCGTTTTTGTTATCTGCTTGTGTTTTATGTTTATTTGCGTTTGAGAATTTATTATTAGTTTGAGTCCCTAGAAAATTATGGAAGAGTGGTAACAAAATAAAGATTTCAGAATAATAACCATAAATTTCAACCTAATTGTGTTGCAATGCATCATGTAGATCTTGAGATATTTCTCAGGATAGTGAAACGATCAGTGGCGGGCTGTCAGGGCCTGCAAGGCCTTCTCTGCTGGCCTAAACAGAATCACAAAGCTATATCTATTTTATAATTTAATAATTTTATACATACACGACATGTATTATAATTTATAAAAATATTTTCCCCATTATCTTATTTTCTCATTGCACAGCTACTGTCTTCCTCAGGTGCTCTGCTTCCAGTGCAGCTTGTTTTAAGTAGAGCTTTTATCCAATCAGATTTCACCTCTGTGTCTCTAGGTAAGAAGAGAGGCCTGAGGCCTGCAGTCTCTCATGTGCATCCATGTGCAGTTTAAGTGAATGGGGACGATGTTGTTGATTGTCATAGTCTTCAACCAATCAGATCTTTAGTTTGACATGTTGGGCGTATTCTTTGATGTGTCAGCGCCTGCTAGCTGGCCTATAGCTACGTCAGCATTATGTGCAGCTCAGTGTCCAGGTGCAGCTCTGCCGTGGGGTGCAGAGTGTGCTGTGATTGGTCAGTGGGCGAGCACGTGACTAAAGTGAAACTTATGCTTGCTAGCAGAATTTAGGTTGTAGCAGTCAGAGTTCAAGTGGAAAGATATGGAAGAAATTATGGCATTTACCTAGCTTTGTTTTTTTAACATCAAATGGCAGAAGGAGGAGGAGAAACTGATTTAGTGGCGGAGTTACTGGGAACTCAAGAAGGACATTTCCGAACAAACTGGACATAGTAAGAAATGGCCGGCCAACCCCACAGCTAGCAGCCCTGACCCAGCCAGGAAAAGGATTTCTGCGCCACTTTCAGTCCTCAAACTATGAACGGTATTCCTGGCTGACAGGGTCGGAGAAGAGCTGCAAATTGTATTGCTGGAAATGCCTGTTATTTGCGACTGAAGGTCTTGGTGTATGGATGCCTGAGCAAGGCCGCTACAGGACACCAAAGTACGGCGGGACACGTACAAGCCAAGGTGCTCTTGAAAACGTTTGGAGGGACCCGAGTGGACCTCCAGATCAACGAACAAGTTCGCAGGCAAACGGAGCTCCACAATGAAAAAGTTAAGAAGAATAGGGAAATACTGAAAATGACCTCTTGCTGGAACTGAAATGCACGGATGTACTGCACAGCCGCGTTATTGAACTCTTTGTAAACAAAGGAGGATGGACTTTGTATTTAAATAGAACAGCATTTGGTAAGTGAAACTGCTTTTGTTTTCTTTACATCTGCAGTGTGTTAATTTTGCCTATCGTGTCGTTTATGGATATTGTTCCCTGATGTAAACACTATTTGAATGGCCCTTGCTCTTTAGTGTGAGCGTTGCTGGATTGTTTTGTCATGCTTTGTTTCTTGTGAGTTCGCTCTTGTCATTGAGTTAATTACATAGATTTTGACCATATGCATTGTCCGTTAATTACGAAGCATACCGTCCTGCGTGGGTTTAGGGTCCGGATAATTGAATCAGTTTGGGCTGTTTTCTTTTACAAACAATAATTATGGTCTGGAGAAATGGGGATTGTGTGGCGATTGCTTAGCCCTGTTTGAATCAGTAGGGAACAGCTGCCTAAACGCTGCGGGGAGAATGTAGCGCGAGTTTGTGCGTGTTGTTTTCCTTACTAAGCTAGTTTAGCATAGCCTCGCAGAACATGCGTGCCTGGGTTGTGTGTTGTTTAGTTTCCGGGTTAGACGCTGACCCGGAAACTAAACAGACAGACAGACCGGTGTCTCCACCGAAAACATTATATTTACCACAATTTAAGCTTCTGCATTTTCCAAATGCACTAGTATTATTGTTCGGTTTGTAAGCCTTGTACCGAACGGTTTAATACGAATACGTGATGTTACACCCCTAGAAACAAATAACCGTAGCTGTGGCGCCATCATGAGGTTATTAGGTGGTAAGACAGCAGTGAAGGCCCAGGTATAAAATGCACGGACCGCCACTAGAAACGATTGACCTGCAGGTGGCGCAAGAGAAAAGTCAGAGGATCACCCAGTCTGTGTGAAGGTTTTCATTCTCTGGGTGCCATTAAAACCTCTTATCACTCCTGTAAAATTTGCCTAAAACGCCTATCCAAGGCGTACCCAAAGTAAACTGACAGCTCTTATTGAACCATTGCGAGTACATGCATGGTTTTAGTCTCCATTGAAAGGTAACACTCTGAAGTTTCTTCACACAGTCACACTTCAACAGTCAGAATCACTGTAAGTGCTACTGGCATTGAGCTATAGAGCTTACAACACACTGAAACAGAAGGTTTTTATTTCCGCCTGGATTTGTTTTGGCAAACAGATGCAGATAACTATAGCTGGGACTTATTAGCTGGAAAACACAATGGTACCATAGCATGAAGTCATAGTACCTAGTACAAGTTCAAATTTGATAACAATATGACAGAAAATGAATATTTTACACATGGTTTACAAAGAGTACGTCTGCGTAAAAGCGCTGCGTAAAAGCGCTTTTGGAGACTCTGCAAAACACCAAGGCTACGATAAACTATGTGTTCATTGATCAAACGGCAGCATATTTATGTCAATATATGGTTATCTACAACATATTTAACCATTGTCAACTTTCACAGATTCTTGAAAATTCTCAGTTACCAGACTTTGGTGTTCAAGATCGGTAATAAGTACCTCACTGACGGTGCTAGATTTGACTTCCAAACGACTTTCCCAACATGCACCTTGTGAATCTGCATAGCGCTCTCTTCGTAATTTCATTGGCTATACGAAGCGTGAGTCTCAGAAAGATCTGTTGCAATTGGCTCGCGCATTACCCAAAGCAAGAGAGGCCGGCATTGTCTTTCAAAGCGGACTCTCGTTGGCTGTTCCAGAATGTGACCGGGCTTTAGAAGCTCCCATTGGGTCAAATGAGGTGTCAATCTAACCGGCAGAATGCAGCCGCCATTTTGAGAGGAAAAAAAACACTTTGTTTACATTGAAAATGAAATTATGATCGAAAATAGATCGCTAGTTATCATATCTGCCGGCTAATTTGAAATGATGCAACAGCCCCCCGCGGGTGTTTATGGACGTGTTGGTGTGACAGAGGCGTTGACTGTACCTGCTGTTGTGATTGTATCTTGAAATGGTTTGCATAAATCGAATTACAAGAACCGTAGCTTTCTAATGAGATATCGCATTAGTACCTATCTTTATAGAGCAGTTGTGTACATGACACAAATGTACACTAAACAGTTGTCCGTCTAAAATATAAACGTTCAATTTTATAGCAATTCATTTTTTTTGTCCAAACCAAAGTGTGGGACCGACCAACCAAACAGACCAACATTGCCATAGAGACTCTAGTATGGCTAACAATACCTAAAACAACAGAACTACGACATGCCACACACTTTATATGACTTCATCTATTGCAGTACAGCATACTGTGTTAATGAATCAAATCATTTGTGAACAAAGATTGTGTCTTGCCATCAGCAACCTGACGGAACTAAAGTATCAATTGTAATGTTGCCGACTCGGAGCAAAGATCTACATCCAAAATAGGGCGTCTCTGAACAAACCCATGACTGTTTAATGATGTCAAACTGTGGTTGTTGCTATTTGGACATAATAAATTCAAAGTCCTTCACAGTTGTGTTTTGTGTACATTGTTAATGATCAACTACAGTGCAGGGAAGTGAACCTTTCAGAGATATGATGATGGGGAAAACCTCCCACTCCACAGTACTTCCTTGTACTACCTTCATAAATTGAAATCAGCACACATTATTCTGAAATTATCAAAGCAAAGTGAAGGAGTGTGATCCCTCTTTTCTCGTCATATTTAATGGTACTGAAGAAGAAATGGAAATAGCTGCGATACACTTCATCATCCTGATGGCCATCTCAGGTGAGCTTTTACCCCATGATACAGCAGATAAAAGTGATAATTAACTTCATTAAAGTTCCTCTATTGCTGTATTCTAAATTTCTGTGGGAAGACACACATTTTCCTAACATAAGAAGTCAAAGAGGAGTTTCTATGCAGCTGACAATCTGCTATGTAAACATGTCAGCTACTTCAGCTTAGCAATTTGATGATCACTTTAACTTTATTCAGAAGTTATATTTAAGTTTGCAGCAAAGATAAAATGTTGGAAAATACCTCAAAGCTACAACTGAGCTATGACAATACTAATGATGCTTCTCATACCCAGAGGTGTACTGTATATAAGCTTCTTCAGGGAAAACAGGTGTATTGTCTGCTGCACATTTGTGTTTCGGGTAGTTTTTAGATCCCAGTAAATGTCTCCTCCAGGTTTGACCAAAGGAGCTGGTGTGTTGCCAGACGGTCCTCTGAGTAAAGCTGTTGGAGAGACAGTGATGTTCACCACAACACGGACTCCATCAGAAACACCATTTCTATTGGTGACCTGGAAATTTGGTGATAAAAATATAATGGTTTTCAATGTAAACAACTTAACTGCACCAGAGTACGAAGGCAGGATCACCCTCTTCATATCTACTGGATCTCTGGAGCTCAGGAATCTGACTCCCAATGACAGTGGAGAATACAGCGTTTCCATTTATCCAACTGGAGAACTACCGCAGGAAGGGATCACAAGACTGAACGTACATGGTGAGCAATTTTCTCACTTATCTTATAATAATCAATGCATAGATATTGAGAAGGAAATAGATATTGTTTCAGTTCAAATAATTGTGCTCAGTGTTTTCCGATAAAATCTATACTGAGACCAGAATTCAGATTATGTTATTACATTAATCATTGCATAACACTAATAATATAATAATATTAAAACAAAAACCGAAACATCTGAGGGGTGGTTGAAAGCTAGGGAAGATGCAAGTAGTGAGATCATAAGATCGCAATACTTATTTCTTAAACTACTATTTCCAAGGTCAAGAATAAACTTTCACACTGAATTTAAATGTAAATTTGAGGATGGATTCTCACTGATTATGAAATCTAAAGTGTCAAAGTCTTATAGTAACTGCATCATAACTTACATTTGAATCATTTCACTGGACCACTGAT
>NW_022282652.1:0-7056 GCF_004355925.1 Anarrhichthys ocellatus
GATGTATTAAGAGAAACCTGATGGGAAGAGAGGGATAATGTGTGTGTTTGTGAAACAAGAGAGACAACAGAGCGTGAGACGGAGGGAAAGAGAGAGGACGGAGAGATATGAAGTATGGCACGGGCTCTGTGGATATGAGAGTTGTTGTCCATGACCTCCTCTCCGTATTTGTAGAGCAACAGTCAATTCAAAAGGCCTACGGCTGTTTTAATATGTCCCACCTGTTTACACACACACACACACACACACACACACACACACACACACACACACACACACACAGTGAGGAAATGCAAAAACACATGCAAAGACATATCTCCAGACAACATAGCTTACTCTCTTCTTTAATCCATTTCACTCCACACACTGTACCCTGAAAAACCAATGGAGATGCACACACAGTATATCTCTTGCTCAAGCACACTCTCCGGCGCACACACACACACACACACACACACACACACACACACACTGAGAAGCGCACACAAACACACGTACACTTCCAAGGTTAATAGTAGCTGTCATGGGCAGGGTGAGCAGTAATGGAACACACAAATGCCCCGGGGGGAAAGCAGTCTGTGGATAGACAGAACGTGGGAATGATGGGGAGAAGGACTAAGAGGAGGAGGAGGAGGAGAGGATGAAGGTGGGGGAGAGGAGAGGAGGTGAAAAAGTAGGGAAGAATGAGGTGGAGGGGGAAACTATTCCCGTGAATCAACTACCCCCCCCCCCAATGCAAATGAGGAGATTATTTATCCCTCCATTAGCACTAAATTATTCACACTCTCCCTGCATTTGTGTGTGTATTCGTGTGCGTTTGGACCGCTGATTGTAGGAGGAGGGGATGAACCTGCACGGGAAAGCTGTGTAGAAAAACTAATTGAACAACAAGCTATTTTACATCTTCCATCAGCCATGCTTGTTCCTCATTAGTTAAACACTTTTAAATCAATACGCCACCCCCTCTCTCACTCCCCTCGCAGTGATCTTCATTTTGTTTCGTCACCTCTATTTTTTGCGTGCCGTCGCTGTCAGTGGGGACTTCTGTATCAAGACACGAGGCAGAATGACAACATCACGCAAGGCAGTTTTTACTTCTCCCTGCATGCATTACCACTGAAATCCAACACTCACTATTATATAAACTGCTGTTTGTTAATGGATGTGTGCTTCTCAGGTTAAAACTTACATTTTGGTGAATGGTAAGTTAAACAGCCTCAACTGTGAACTTCCTTTTCTCTCATTGTGTGTAGTTATGTGCGTCTCTATCTCCCCTTTCAAGCAAAGAAGAGCTGAATCTCACTCAATTTGTCCCTTCAAGCTCCCTTTTAAGGCAAGATGGCAGCGAAGATTAAATAAAACCAGGATTTTATTCATCTCATGTGCCTAACTATAGCGGATCATAACATAACATTAATCTGCATTTGATTCAGTTGAAAATGAGCCAAAATGTTGTATGGATGTTTGCCGTTTTTGAGGCATGACAAAGGCCCATAATGTGGCCTTTGTGGACTCGGTAAGCCTTGCTTCAGTCTAGCAAATTGCAAAAGTTGCCTTTTGGCACTGAAGCAGTCAGTTGATGGTTACTGGCCGGTTAAGACGGCTGAGGAGTCAGCAGTCAATGAAGGTATAAACAGTCGACACAAAATCATTTTGTTCAAAAATTGTGAATCACCGCGAGCACGAGAGGTGCTAAGCATACAAGCATAAATGAGCACAAAAAATACAATGCAGCTGGGTCCAGTATGCGAGATTAGCACAGGCTTATGCCTGGAGGAGATAATAAAATACTTTAAATGAATAGTGAGTGTATACAATAGGCTGTAAAGAAGTAAAGTGCGTGTCTGCAGGTGGTTGTGCATATGTTCGAGTTGCGTATAGGCAAGGACTCTAACATTATAACTGTGGCTGTGTGGGTCTACAGATGTTCTGTAGAAGGATGAGGCAGCAGATGAGCAGCTGTGTACAGGCAACCAAGAGGAAGATATGTGCGTTTAAATCAGATCAAATTTACGTATATACAGTATCGTTACTAGTATACTTTATTTGCAAACATTTTAAAATCACAAATGGAAAATAAGTGACATCCCTCCTTGGCAAAATCTCCCATTCACAAGATCAGGGTCAGGCCTGCAAAGTGTGGGCAAAGATTGACTGTTAATAACAAAATGGAACAAAAAGCACCAAAATCTAGCTGAGTCTTGGTGTGACTACGGTGCCTAACAATGACTCTGGTTCTGTAGAGGAGGTAAGAAGATACAGTACACTCTCAAATGATTTAGTACTGTGCCCTTAGCTTTCAAGTTAACCACAGTTTCTTTATTTATAGCTTCCATTTAGGGTTAGGCTCTTGCCAGTCAATGCATGTGCATAAACCTGCATGTGTCTGTTTGTATCAACATCTGTTCGGTTAGTCACAACTGTCCCTCTGAAGTAATCCAATGCAGCCCACAGCTAGACTGTCACTACCGCATGCTGCTCTGCTTCTCCTTTGAACAGCTATAAACACTCACCCAACGGCAATTTAACTGCAGATCATTATCACGTCCACAGGCCTGCGAGGGCACACAACTAAAGGGTTATAAGGGTAAAATAATGAACATGATAATGACACACTTGATAAAATATTCTTTTCAACAAAAAAGAGGTGGGGGGGGGCACACAGAAAAAGAGAAAGAGAGAGAGAAAAAGAGTGAGAGAGAGAGAGAGAGAGAAAGAGAGATCAAAACAGAGCTATTGAGGAAGCAGTGGATAGAGAGTAGCTGAATCAGGAGGTTCTGTCTTCCAGGCATCACAGGTAAATATTTCACTATATCCTGAGCATCAGACGCTGTGCCTTTGATATTCAAAATGAAAAGCATGCCCCTCAACCCAAATCATAAAGAAACAAAAGCACAGAATGAAGCCAGCAACACCCCAGCAAACAACGTTCTTCAATCACCATATTTTATCACAAAAAACACACTGGCTTTCACTCTTCTTCTCTCCTCAGGTGGAGAAATAATAATAATATGCCGGAAAATGATAATGCCAAAAATTGGTCTAACTCTGACCCTTACCTTGACTGTGACGGTACGGACTGTGGGTGGAGTCTTTGATTAGAGTTAAATAATATATTTTTTTATTAGACATAATAATAATGTCTATAAATTGCTTTCGTATTTGGAAGAATATTAAACCCAAATGTATCTACAATACATCACAACAACACAGCTTCTTCTTTAACTCGTCATTGGCGACAGCTCATAGTCGTCCTTTTTGGTGCTTTTTTTTTTTCCATCTCCATTAAGCAAGTGTTTGAATATTTTGGCAGTTTAAGTATTTCTGCTTTCACAACAGAGGGCTTCAACCCAAGTCTCTAAAAGCAAAACAATCAAGGGACAATGCTCTGCAGTGGTATCCAAATATCTGAATGCTCTCAAAACTGTATCAAAACATTAATTATACCAGCGACTGTTCCGACAAGTCTTCCTGACAGTGGCCAACAGGCAAACTGTTAACTTTAATAATGGTGATGTGCTTGAAGTCATCGCAGAGGGAGCCAACGTTATTTTCAGCCAAGTAAGGCAAGTCCAGCCAAAGAACAACCAGCAGCACTTTGAAAACACCACGCACACGTCTGATGAAGCCAGACCGTCAACTGAGGCAGAAATTAAACTCTAAATACAATAAATCAGAGATAAACTGAAATACTAAATACTTTTATTGATAATCTATTTATTGTGCTAAATGAATTGAGTATTTTTAGTCTGTACTGAACAAGGGAAGTAGATAAGTAGAAGTATGAAATTCTCCTGACTTGACTTGGAGGACAGGTGTAGCCTGAAGCAGTGTCTGTGCAAAGCACAATATACATTTTAAGTTTTAAAGTGCGAGTCTGGTCCAAAGCCAAACTCTTTCAACGGGGATATTTCCCTCGAGTCTAGTTCTATTGCTGAGAAATCTGATCCTAAACGTTTATAAAAAATATCACAGCAGTGAAGAAGGAAGTTAACTTGCCCTGCCTGGGAACATAACAGTAGCACCGACACAACCCAGTCACGATTGTAAGGTGGACGTGTTGCATGTTTTGCCCAACCGGTCCAGTGGACTCAGGACATGAGCGAATGGTTCAGCACACAATTTGAGAATCAATTCTGTTGGAAAATCGTGACACCAAGACAAAGATTCTCTTCCCTACAAAAAACATGCTACATTAGCTGCCGTTAAAATGTAGCAGTTGGCTACTTTCCCTCATCGCATCGCATGCTGCCCTCACTGGAGTCTAAAGAAAACTAAGAGCAACAAAATGCCCCGAGCCAAACAATTACCGTGATGTCAAATGTTGTGCGAAGTCAAATGAGAATCAGATTTGGAGACGATGTTAACATGAATCTTAAGAGTAACTCGTCACCTAAACGTTATTGTGTTCTGTGCTATGGCATTGAATGGGCTAGCAAGCGTGAACACATACACAGTCCCAGACAAGCACGCGCACACAACTCTGACTTCAGTAAGTAAACAGACCTAATAGGGAACCAGGGACGTGATCTAAACTGAGGGTGAACTGAGGAAGCATTTGCTTGTGCGGCAGGAGAGCTGTTAGCCTGTGCTCATCTCTATAGCTCATCGTGCTCCGCTAGGCCACAGTGGAAATACACTCCTCCCTCTCCTGCATCATTATCGTAGGACTTTACGGGCCACTGGGGCACGGCAAGGTGACTGCATTGGTAGAGAATGTTAACTCGCTCCATTAAATGGAGGACAATTTCTGTAGATAAAGGTGTTACCAAACTTTCGCTGTGACAAGGAAATAGTCTCTGCAGAGGTAAATCAGAGGCCGATAGGTCGCAGAGTATTGTAGCTTTGGGGAATAAACAGGAAGAAGAATGAAACTGCTTTTAACACAGCATGAATATAATTATAATCCTTTTGTAAAACTACCAGGACACTGAGCTCACGGCTTCCTCAGACTACAGTAAAGCGCACTACAATGTGGTATTTCAGCTGTAAACATGACCAGCGGGGCTCATTGGGAATGTCGTGGAAACGGAGTAGTAGTAGCGTTACGGGTCTTTGCTTTTAGAGAAGACTTTGTCTGCTTGTCGTTTCAGAATGTTAAGTGGTAATAGATGTAAGAAAGGAAAGGATTAAAAAGCCTTGCATGGCAACATTAGTCGAAACAAGGCTTTCCAGGGTCTCAGGCTGGAACTGTAGGTCACAGCGAGGCCAAGCACACAGATTACTATGCAGCCATGTAGTGAAGCAGCAGAAGTCTGTAACAAACACAGCTCTTTTTCCTCATGGCTGCTCCGCCTGTCCGGGAGGCTGGAAAAAGACTCGCTCCGCTTATCTCTTTCGCAGCGGCCTGCTCGAAGACACACAGCCGTCCGGTGAAAAGTGCGCTGTTCACTCGACCAGAGGTCTCCAAAGTCACATGCAAGGGGCCTCCGGGGGGCCGCGTCACACGGGAATTGTTTAATGTCACGCTTTTTTTCACATGCTGGAGGTCAGCACAATGAGAGAACGCATAAGAACCCAGGGCTGGGGATCACAGGGTAACTCACGATGTGATGCTATCACAATATGCAGACGTTGTTGATGCTACAATGCTATAGTGCAAGAATATCATTTATGGAAAACACATCTCATAACACACACTGGCTATATCCTCCACACTGATCTCTTATTTGATGAGAGTCCTCCCAAGGAAACAGCAGCATCATGTCATTAGGAAGTGACGCTGTTATAGAGCAACACTGTGCGTTCCAATACCCATAGTACCACACTATTTAGTATGCCCCCATAAATAGTATGTCAAATGCAGTATGCTAAAAATACCAGGATCTTCTACAAACAAACAGAAAAGGAATACAGCTACAAAGTCTGCAGAGGGAGGAAGTTGGGGTTGGTTGGATGGGTCGAACTTTGACAAAGGAAACTATTATATATATATATATATATATATATATATATATATATATATATACTACTATATACTGTATACTGCAACCTGTTTCCCATCAACAGTCATCAACAGTCTGACAATATTTTACAATCATTCCTCAACCTTGAAGTTTTTATTTGAACCAAACCATGATATTTCCCTGACCCCCAACAAAGTCGATTTTTGTCCCTAAAGCTAACTAAACCTATAAATAAAGATATTTGTTGCATTTTGACAAATGATGATATCCTGCCAATAATGGTCACAGTCAGTCTGGAGGGAAATGACAAACCACTTTGGGCTTCCCCTTCTCTCATTTGGTTTCTTCCTGTCACTTCATTTGGTGACTTGCACGTTAATATCTTACTTCCTTCACTTCAATATTCTACGAAGAGAATTATTGGGAGCCGCCATTGCTAAGTCCTTTCCTCCCCTCCATAATGCTCCCGTAACCCTACATAGCCCTGCAGCTTGACAGAGAGAGAGCAGGAAATCCTCCCTGTGCTTACCCTGAGCCCACAGACTTTCACCCTCCTCTAAACCGGCTCAGACAGAGGTCTTTATTACGGAGGAGGACGGGGAGCAGAGTGAATGAAGAGGTGGAGATGACATCTCTTTGACCTGAGCTGATTGTACAGCCTCTGTTGTGTCAATGAACAAGATGCTACCCGTACTAGCCAGATCACTAAACTGATACCTCGTAAATGCTCTCTGTTGCTATATTCTTTATGTGATCACCTCGTAAGGTTGCATTTTCACAAAAGTATATATGGAGGCTTTGGATTCTCATCCAGCAGATGGTATCAGTAAATCATTGCAAAGTGACTGCAATAAGGCGTGAGGAGAGATAAGTGGAGTTCAGCAGTGACGAAGAGACAGTTTCTGCTTCCTCTTTCAGTCTCTTCGTCTAATATCCGGCAACGCTCGTCAACACTGGTCCCTCTTAAGACCAGAGCAACAGTGTAAACAGGAGGGGTGTTTTACAAAGATAATTAATGAGGTGTATTAAATGTGCACTTGGTCAGTCTGCACCTCTTGTACATGGACATCATTCTCAGCACACTACAAATAGAGGGAAGGAAATGTGGGTGTGTGTGTGTGTGTGTGTGTGTGTGTGTGTGTGTGTGTGT
>NW_022282653.1:0-6634 GCF_004355925.1 Anarrhichthys ocellatus
TCTGTCTGTCTGTCTGTCTGTCTGTCTGTCTGTCTGTCTGTCTGTCTCTCTGTCTGTCTGCACACCTGTCTGTTTCTCTTGTGTAATTCAGTGTGTGTGTGTGTGTGTGTGTGTTTTGTTTCAGGTTCCCAGAAGCCTTTGAGACGTTCGGTAGTTTCAGGAAGTTTTTCCCGACGGTTTCTTCGTTCTGCTTCTGTTCAGACAGCAGAGGCAGAGAGCAGGACAACACAGGTACACACACACACACACACACACAAGCACACACACACACTGATGATGATGATGATGATGGTGATGATGATGATGGTGATGATGATGAAGGTGTGAACTTCCTGTCCAGGTGTGGAGCTCCTCCTGTCTGAGGTGTACGACTCTGCGTTCTCTGGTCTCCGGTCCGGTCGCTCCTTCTCTCAGACCAACATCTACAGAGTCCTGCAGAGGAGGATGCTGGGAGTTCGCCTCGCCCTCACCGGACACTTCAGATGTAAACTACAATCCTTTAAACCGGTTTAAACTTGTCATGACCACATAGATATTCTGAATTAATTTGAGCAAATTGAAACCAGTTACATACAATAATCAGGTTCCTACAAAGTACCTCGTCATACTGGTTTATGGTAGATGTGAACTGGATCAAACTGGTTTAAAGTTCCCTTTTGATTATTTTAAATGTCCAACTTAAAGAAACTTCAGAGAAACATCTGGACTCGTTAACGTTGGTTTATGTTTAGTTTATTTAGTTGTTTTGAAGCAGATGGAAATAGTTTCAGACTGAATGTAACTGGTTTAAGGTACTGGTGTTATTTAGTTGTGTTATCTGGGTTAGTTAAACTAGCTCAGACCAGTTCAAACTTGTCATGACCACCCTCAACTGTTTGCTTTTTTTTACACTGGTTTGAACTAGTTTCAGCAGATGTGAACTGGTTCAAACCGGTTTAAACTCCCTTAAAGTATTAAACTGACCATTTCAGGGACAATAAACAGGTTGAAACAGGACGTAACAATCTGCCCAGCTTTGACCCAGTTAAACAGTAAAGAAAAAACAGTATAGACCAGTAAACGACAGTGATGAGGTAATAATAAAGTAACATTCTGTACTTTAAACACTGGTTTAAAGTCGTTTTTTGCAGATGTAAACTGTCCTTCAGAGGTAACATCTGCACCAGTAAACACTGGTTTAAACTGGTTCCTCTCTCTCAGGTCCCTCCTCCTGTGAGGAGGAGCGGCGGGCGGCGGTGGAGACGTCCAGTGTTCACGTCCCGTCCTGTGAGACTGGAGGAGCCTTCAGCTCCAGACAGTGTCAGCAGGGGGGGCAGTGCTGGTGCGTGGACCCCACGGGGAGAGAGCTTCCTGGGACTCGACAGTTGGGAGACTCCCTGGTCTGCAGTGAGTATCGTGGATCAGTCTGTGGACGGGGAACGTAGTTTGTTAAGAGTCGTAGTGCAACGACATAATTCATCTCTAATATCTATTTTATATTAACGTGAAAACATCTCCTTCAAACTACTGGATTTATTCAAGTTTATCACCAAAACTACATTTTACAGATGACATGTGAACACATCATGATAACGTTATAATGTACCTTCAGCCAGTACTCATGTTCACTGAGCAGAGCCTGAAGGCATCATAATGTAACTGAAGTGAACCTCTGTTGGTTAGCCGTTAGCGGTGCTGCTAACGTTACTAGCTCTCCTCTGATTGGTTGTTTACAATGAAACATGATCAGAGATCAGAGACTAGAAACACATGTTCTACTGAGTCAGTAACACTTTATTTACACTCTGATGGTTAACATTAAACTTTATTTACACTGTGATGGTTAACGGTAAACTTTATTTACACTCTGATGGTTAATGGTAAACTTTATTTACACTCTGATGGTTAACATTAAACTTTATTTACACTGTGATGGTTAACGGTAAACTTTATTTACACTGTGATGGTTAACGGTAAACTTTATTTACACTCTGATGGTTAACGGTAAACTTTATTTACACTGTGATGGTTAACGGTAAACTTTATTTACACTGTGATGGTTAACGGTAAACTTTATTTACACTGTAATGGTTAACGGTAAACTTTATTTACACTGTGATGGTTAACGGTAAACTTTATTTACACTGTGATGGTTAACGGTAAACAATATTTACACTGTGATGGTTAACGGTAAACTTTATTTATATTCTGATGGTTAACGTTAAACTTTATTTACACTGTGATGGTTAACGGTAAACTTTATTTACACTGTGATGGTTAACGGTAAACAATATTTACACTGTGACGGTTAACGTTAAAACTTAATTTACACTGTGACGGTTAACGTTAAAACTTTATTTACACTGTGATGGTTAACAATAAAACTTTATTTACACTCTGATGGTTAACATTAAACTTTATTTACACTGTGATGGTTAACGTTAAAACTTTATTTACACTGTGATGGTTAACGTTAAAACTTTATTTACACTCTGATGGTTAACGTTAAAACTTTATTTACACTCTGATGGTTAACGTTAAAACTTTATTTACACTGTGGCGGTTAACGTTAAAACTTTATTTACACTGTGATGCTTAACAGTAAACTGTGTCATTAATCCATGAGGGGGATCAGTACAGATCCACAACGGCCCGTTACACCACTAATTAAGAGTTAGGAAGCTAACAGAAGCTAAAAAAAGCTACTAATACTGTTTTATTCATCCTCATATCTCTTCCTCCTCCTCCAGGTTCAGGTTTTGCTGACTGTCTCTCTCAGCGCCGTCTGGCTCTCTCGCGGCTCTTCTCCGGTCCCGTTGACCCTCCTTTCCAGGCCTCCTCCATCAGATCTCCGGCCTCCTGTCCTTCCCTCCTCCGGCCTCTCAGGAAGTTCTTGCCGGTGGAGGCGGACCCGACATCCTTCCTGTCTCACCTGGTCGAAGTCCTCTACGGCCTCTTCCCCTCGGTGGGCGGGGCTCTGCAGGCTCTGGCTCGCTCCTCCCCCCGTCGCCTCCAGGAGAACCTGTTCGGAGGGAAGTTCCTGAAGAACGCCGCCTCCTTTAACTTCAGCGGAGCGGTGGGAGCTCGAGGAGCCCGCGGTCCGGACCGGCTCGCCTCTCAGAGTGCCTCCATCAACCTCCAGAAGAACCGGGACCTGGTCCAGTCTATCAGCAGAGCTCTGGAGGACCCGGCCTTCCTCTCTGCCCTCCAACACACACTGAAGAGCAGCAGCAGTTCACACTCGTCCTCACTGCAACAGGTCAGACACGACACATCAAGATAGATAAAAGTATTGATTGATCAGTAATCTTATGTTCCTGGATTCATATTCGCTGCATTGTATCTCCTTCATATTCTGTTGGCTGGTTTAATCTACATCACTGCACCATGTTCCATAAGATCATCATAACGTCACTAAATTCTTCCAGGTTCTGACTCCTCTTCTGTGTTCCTGCTCCGAGGACGAGGACACGGCGGCCATCTTTGTCCCCAGCTGCACGTCCAGCGGTGGTTTCCAGGAGGTTCAGTGTCGGGACAGAGAGTGCTGGTGTGTGGACCCTCTGGGTCGGGAGGTCGCTGGGTCGCGTACCGCCGCCGGTGGTCGACCTCGATGTCCGTCCCGCTGCGAGAGAGAGCGAGCGACGGCGCTGAAGGTCAAAGGAAACATGGCGGCCGGCGCCGAGATCCTCATCCCGGCGTGTTCGGAGGACGGAGACTTCCTGCCGCTGCAGTGTGTCGGATCACGATGCTTCTGCGTGGATGCTGAGGGGAAAACGATGACGACCGCAGGGTCAACGGGCGACGCTGTCACCTGTAAGATCACACTGAGGGAGGAGCTTATCTAGTTACAGTCTGACAGAGTTTAGGAAACAGAAGAGATGCAGGGAACAGATTCTATGATTGATTCAAGAACAGTTCAGCTTCAGGGTTTGCACAATTTCAACATAAAATACACATAAAAATAGCAACATTAGGTTTTTACGGCGTGTTTTGTTTAAGATTCTGATCATTTGATGGAGTTGTAACCGTGTTCCTTTTCCTTTTTATTGACAATCGCAAGAAACAAATAGTTATCTTGTGATTTTTGAGACCCCCCGAAATTGTGCAATTGTGGATTTCAGGGGGTCTGAAGTGTCAATCAAGAGGTCTCAGAGTATTTTCCCACTAATTCTGCCTCAGATTACCAGTTTACGTTCAGTCTCCTTCGAGGCTCACACAAGTCTCACGGGTTCATCCTCTGAGGAGCCAGAATGAGACCTTAAAAACTACTCTGTTGTGTTTCAGGTCCAAAGAGAACGACACAGAAGCTTCGGTCCTCTGCAGGTCAGATACAAACTAAATAATCCAACACACACATATCTGATTTAGATGAAAGAGAAAACACACTTTCAGATTTTCTGACTTTTGTTGCCTCCAAAGAAGTTTCTGCAGAATCGTCAATCTTTTGGCAATATGAAAAATAGCATCTTTGTTAGCATCGTTAGAGCTGAATGCTAACCTGTTAGCGACACTAACCAGAGTCCGATGCTAACAGGTCGCTGCTCTCAGGCGTTTGATGAGGTTACGGCGTTCAGACAGGAAGTGAAGAGCGTCGTCCGTCTCTCTAACTCCTCCCACCTCCCGCTGGGATACGGATTCCTATTGGCCGAAGGTCTGCGTCTGACCCCGGAGGAGCTGCTGATCGGCCAATCGGAGGAGGAGCTGCGGATCTCTGACGGGCTGCTGGGCCGCTCCAGAGCTGCTCTGCGATTGGCTGCTTTCTCCAGTGAGTCACAGTTTCTTTTTTTAAAGGAACAGTAACAGATTTAGTGACATCTAGTTGTGAGACTAATACTCTGTTTTTCTACATGGCTAAATAATTGTTTTTAAAAACAAATTAATTCAGAACTGAATTAGAAGTTATTTATAATTTAGATATTGTTTCTAACAAAGTCACATAATATATAAAGTCATTAATATCTCACTGGAAACAAATGTGTGAAAACAAAGTGACAATAAATTACAATAGAACAGAGGTAGCCAACACGGTGCCCGCGGGCACCCTGTCGCCCTCAGGGACCACATGAGTCGCTGGGAGACATGTTCTAAAAATAGCACTAGTCACCATGGAGCTCCTTCTAAAATTGTAGTTGCTGTTCTTTTTTAATCAAAAACGCTTGCATTGGTGTAGATTTTAAAATGACAATATTTCTTGTCATAAGAGAGTTGGGTACCCGGAGGCGGACAGCCAGGACAAGGCCGCCGCACTACGTTTTCAGGTTCCGAATGGCGGGCGCTTCCCGTTGGCGCCAGACGCGCGCAGCGAGCGCACCCCGTTGTCAGGTCTGTAAATCCTCGGAACAGGCCGCGACTAGAGGTTTGAACGCGGGCGCCCGAAGACGCTCGCGCGCCTCGGAGGGTTGGATCCCCGCTCGGCTATAGACGAGACTGGTTACTAGTTTCTTCGTGGAGAC
Organism: Anarrhichthys ocellatus; assembly: GCF_004355925.1. NCBI lineage: Eukaryota > Metazoa > Chordata > Actinopteri > Perciformes > Anarhichadidae > Anarrhichthys > Anarrhichthys ocellatus. The sequence goes on from NW_022282653.1 coordinate 5,433, forward strand.
AAAGGTACCGTTAGAAAAGCTGGTGTCGGTGACAACAGACGAGGCTCCCGCGATGACGGGCCGGCATGCAGGCTTCATTGCGCAATGTAAAGGTGACCCAGACTTCCCCAAATGTCACATTACCACTGCATCATTCACCAGCAGGCGCTATGTGCAAAAGTAACCGGCTTTGATCACGTGATGATACAAAAATATCAGAGATGTGATACCTCTGACTTTCAAATGTTGAAACAGATTAACAGAAATAAAAGCATGTTTAAATATGAATGTGTAGCTGTAATATCATTGTTGTGGAAATCATTATTAATAATTATTGTGAGGAATAATTAACTGACATGTGATCAAACAGTCTCTTCACATACATTATTATTATTAAAAGGTGATCTGTGCAACTTTGTTATTCAGGAAGTTTGTATCAAATAAGTAGCCCTCCGTACTACTCAGTACCCTTCAAGTAGCTCTCAGTTTAAAAAAGGTTGGTGACCCCTGCATTAGAACATTAAAAAGTACTAAAGTATTACAAACAACAGTAACGTCGGGGCTTATCAATAATACGATCTTTAATTATTCAGCACCGGGGCCCCTTTAATACCGGGTTCCTGAATGCATCACGACCTTCAGATATAATGTAAAACGTTAAAGTCTCTCTAGAGCCGGTGTTCAGTTTGTCCCTTCTGGGCTGCCGTAGAACATGGCGGTCCAAGATGGAGAAACCGTCCCCTACATAAATATAAATGTCTTCTTCTAAGTTAACAAAAACACTACGATTCTTAGTTTCAGGTGATTATACACTGATGAAAACATAGTTATGAATATTATATTTATTATCCGCCTGTAAATGTTAAACACTGTCCCTTTAAATCATGTTTAGTTTTAGTTCATCAAGTACAGATTGTTACTTTGTATTCCTGCTGATCATTTTCATCTTCAGATCGACTCCTTTTACACAGTTATTAGTTTAAGATAGACTCTTCTATTATTGGATTATTACAGAATATAATCTCTGTTATGATATTTACATATTGCTGAGGGTCCCTGAAAGTCTCACCAGTGTTGTTGTTGTTGTTGTTGTTTCTCAGCTGTCCAGATGTTCCTGCCTCCTCAGCATCATTCATACCAGCCTTTCACTCCACAGTGTGATGCTGACGGAGACTGGAGACACACACAGTGTTACCACAACACAGGTATCACACACACACACA
>NW_022282653.1:6644-7473 GCF_004355925.1 Anarrhichthys ocellatus
CACACAGTGTTACCACAACACAGGTATCACACACACACACATAGAGACACACACAGTGTTACCACAACACAGGTATCACACACACACACATAGAGACACACACAGTGTTACCACAACACAGGTATCACACACACACACATAGAGACACACACAGTGTTACCACAACACAGGTATCACACACACACACACATAGAGATACACACAGTGTTACCACAACACAGGTATCACACACACACACACACATAGAGACACACACAGTGTTACCACAACACAGGTCTCACACACACACATAGAGAGAGAGACACACACACACATGCTGATTAGTAGTATTCTGTCTGTAACTCACAGCTCTTCTTCATCACTCTGTGTGTTCAGGTCAGTGTTGGTGTGTTGATGAAGATGGAGAGTTCATCTCTGACTCTCTGACCAGCCGCTCACTCCACCTGCCCAAATGTGAGACCACACAAACACACACACACACACACGCACACACACACACACGCACACGCACACACGCACACGCACACACACACACACACACACACCTTTTAAATAACTTTATTTAAATGACGATGCTAGTACACAAGATTTAAATATTAACAGACAGAAAGTTAAATCTAATAATATCTCAACAATATTTATCATCAGTTTCCAAATTGAACCAGATGAATTATAAATAATATATATACTCTAATAATAAATAAATGTTTTTTAAGTAAAATATGGACTCAATTAAAAAATTAAAAACATCACAGAAAGCTTTTACAAACTGTGACTCTTAAAATAAAGTACTTAACTTTACAAAAATGAATTGATTGCTGATAAAACT
>NW_022282654.1:0-463 GCF_004355925.1 Anarrhichthys ocellatus
TTTTTTTTGCGATTAGTCGCATTATGTGCAAAGTTCAATAATGAATTCAAAGTAGTGTATTGCGCACTTTTATTTTAAAAGTACTGCTATATGAACAAAAGTGCAATAACATTTGGTTTGCAAACACTTTAAACAAATAAGGTGATTTTTAACAGCAGTATTCTCTTTACACAGTAGCAGTTATAATACAGTTATAATGATTCTGATAATAGATATTCAGCCAGTGTTCACAACTTTATCTTCATGTGTGTAATAGATGCAATTTGAAATATACTTCTTGAAAACTGCAAACCTATCTACGTCATGTTTTTTATGTTTGTTAAATTCTCAGTAGCGATAACTAAATTATATGCTTATTATATGCTGGTTCAGGTTGATAGTTAGGGCTGGTTCAGGTTTATAGTTAGGGCTGGTTGAGGTTTATAGTTAGGGCTGGCTCAGGTTTATAGTTAGGGCTGGTTCA
>NW_022282654.1:473-3827 GCF_004355925.1 Anarrhichthys ocellatus
TTATAGTTAGGGCTGGCTCAGGTTTATAGTTAGGGCTGGTTCAGGTTCAAAGTTAGGGCTGGCTCAGGTTCAAAGTTAGGTCCAGCCCTACGCTGCTATAGGGTTAGACTGCTGAAGGGTTTCCTAGGATACACCAAGCTCCTGTCTTTGTGCTTCCTCTCCTCACAGGTTTCTATGGATCGTGGTCTTACCTCGACCATGGTAGCGCCTCCTGCCGTGACCTTGCTGACACCCACTGATACTATTATGAACTTCTCCCTGGGATAGAGATCCCTCCTCTGTTTTCTCTGAGTTTTCCTCCTCTCCCCCCTCATTAAAGTAGTTATTTTTGGGGGTTTTCCTGTTCCGATGTGAGGGTCCTGGGACAGAGGAGGTTGTATGTTGTACAGATAGTAAAGCCCTCTGAGACAAATACAAATAAATTGTAATATAACCGAAATATTTAATGTCTAAATGATAAAAAAATGTATCTCTGTAATGTAATGGTACTATTTTATTAACATGCAGAGCAGAGTGATCAGTTGACGGACCACACCGGTTGGATTTAGCAAAAAGAACCAATTCCTCCCCCCTTCTTGAAGGCTGTGCTCAGAAACTCAGCAACATCCCCCTCTCTCTGACTTTATGGCGGTGTCATAAATTCTCTGGTTTCTCTCACAGTGCACAACAAATTCAGTAACTCTCCCTTTAGTTTAAACCTTCTACAAATAAACATATTGTAACACATAATATCCATCGCTAGGAGCGCTTTAAAACTTAAATTCCTCACAATAGTCCGCAGTCCGCACGAGTTGTATGAATCCAGTCAGTCACAGTCTCAGTGTTATGCTAATGTTAGCTAATAAAGTTAGCCAAAGATACAACGGTCTCCTAAACTTATTTTACACATAACTACAATCTTCATATTTAAGTCTCTATGACAGCCAACTTTTCATTTAATTTTCCAGTGTGGAAGTTCAAATAGAAACTCTTTGATTTTATACGAGGTTGGACAAAGTTCTGATCAAGTATAAACTGAACCTTTGTCCTGACTCCGATATTCATACTGGAGTCATGTGACTCTAAAGACTGTCACATAGTAAATCATAAGAATGAAAAACAATAAGGAAGAACTGGTAATGAACTAAATGCCATTAGTCCATTTTTATTATATGCTGGAAGATGAAGAGTCTACCAGGTTTTTATAAATATAAATTAAAATGTTTTAATTTGAAGAAATTGCTATAAAATGTCCAGAGTCTTTAAACCATGATGAATGGTGTATCTCTTCCTTCCTCTCAGCTAGAAGCACTCTGATGTGTGTGGGAGTGGTTAGGGTTAGTGAAGTGAATCGTCTGATGTTATTTTCTCTCATCAGCATTTAAAAAAGAGGTCGGTGTAAACCCTATTAAGTTTGTGCTGGTTTGTCATTAAGCGTCTAACCCCATAGGGGTAGAACCCTATTACGTTTGTTATTATTAAGGGTCTAACCACATAGCCTTATTAGAACTATATTACTTCACGGCACATCATCCAAAATCCTAAATAAACTCCAGTACATCCAGAACTCTGCTGCTCGCCTGCTCACCCACTCCCGCTCCCGTGACCACATCACCCCTGTTCTCCAGAACCTCCACTGGCTCCCCGTCCCACAACGGATCAAATACAAAATCCTTCTCCTCACTCATAAAGCCCTCCATAATCAGGCCCCCTCCTACCTCACCGACCTGCTCCACCACCACACTCCATCCCGTCGGCTCCGCTCCTCTGATGCCAACCTCCTCTCTCTTCCACTCAGGACCAAGCACCGGACATGGGGTGACAGAGCCTTCTCCATATCTGCCCCGTCCCTCTGGAACTCTCTCCCCAAACACATCCAAGACTGGACTGACCTTTCCATGTTCAAATCCCAAATCAAAACCCACCTTTTCGAAACTGCTTTTAATATGTGACCATTATTGTGTATTTTATGTTTTTAGTGTATTGCTTTTATATATATGATTTTAATGTAAAGTGTCTTTGAGTACTATGAAAAGCTCTATATAAATAAAATGTATTATTATTATTTATTAGTGCCTTAATACAATTCCTGTGAGCTGTAACGAGTTAGAAACGTGAAACTCAATACCTGGAAATGATGTGAAAGTATTTCCCAATAATTATGAGTCAAACTGACCACATGGTGGCGCTTTTATTAACATCCAAAAACACAAGACACAAAAGTTGCAGAATAAGAGAACCTGAAACCACAAATCCACCACTAGCGGGACTACAAATTAAAATCCGAACCTAAATCATGAACAGATTTTTTGATCAATACAAAACTCAGGATATAATAATGTTGAACCACTCAACAGATCAAATCTGTCCATAAATCAGTGACAGTTTGTCCAAACTTCACCAAACCTGCTGGATATTTTGAGTGAAGCTGTTGAAACATGTCCAACACCTCGACAGGTGACTGGAGGGACTTTTGAGTGTGAATGACTGACAGGCTGCAGACATGTGATGATGAAACAAGCCTGTGATTGGTCTCTTTTCTTCTTTAGAAACCAGCTGAAGTGTATTATTGTTCTTGTTGTTTCCTGTCGGATTGTCTGTCTGTAGCTGCTATGTTGCTTCCTGTTGTAGTTTAGTGTCTCTTGTTGTCTTCTTTCAGGACATCTGTCTGTCTGAATGAGCGTCTGCAGCCGGCTGAAGGGCTTCCCAAGGATCCTGAAGCATCGACGGACTGAAATATTTCTCCACTGAAGATTCACCCTGAAAACAAAGACACATTTATTATTATAATCATCATAATGATCAATTTCTCTCAGAGTCTCTCAAGTAAAGTCCTGCTAGCTAACAGCTAACGCTAACCGCTAACTAACACAGGTTATGATTCAATTCAATTCAATTTATTTTTGTATAGCCCAAAATCACAAATTACAAATTTGCCTCAGAGGGCTTTACAACATTTGACATCCTCTTGTCCCGGAACTCTCACATCGGAACAGGAAAAACTCCCCCAAAAAACCCTTTAACGGGGAGAAAAGAGGAAGAAACCTGTGGGAGAGCAACAGAGGAGGGATCCCTCTCCCTGGATGGACAGAAGTGCAATAGATGTCATGTGTAGAAGATGCCTTCAAGCTCTACTCAGTATACATGAGTATTGGGCAAAACTTAACTATAATATTCAAATAGTAGATAGAGAACTATAGTGTTCAAATGTAGTCGTGTAAAATTTAGTTTTTAGTGAGAGACTTAAATAAATCCAGTTGTTTAAAGGAGACGATACAAAACGGTGTAGTTTAAGTTCTGATCTTTAACCTCTCAGTATATATAACGTTATATATATATATATATATATATATATATATATATATATATATATAT
>NW_022282654.1:3837-7096 GCF_004355925.1 Anarrhichthys ocellatus
TATATATATATATATATATATATATATATATATATATATATATATATATATATATATATGTCTTACTTACACATCGAGGATTTTCACAACTTTTAAATAAAACACGTGCTTCGGTTCTCCCGTTAAATCACATGAAACTTTACCCGGACGTTGTGAGCTGAGGGACTGAAGGACTGAGCCCACCGGAAACCACCTCTGGGCCGCCTCTGTCCTCCGAACCCCCGGGGTCCACTACCGAACCCGGATGGAGAGTCTCCAAACCCCCGGGGTCCACTACCGAACCCGGATGGATAACCGTCCCTGTATCCTCGGTTAAAACCCGTCGACTGGACCGGAGAGTCCGGGGAGTAAGCGGGGCCGCCCCGCGCAGACCCTCCGTAGGGTGAGCGAGCCCCAGGGAAGCCCCAGCAGGAGGCCGGGGAGGGGTACCGTTCAGTCGGCCGCGGAGCTCCGGGACTCCGCTGAGGTCTGACCGGCGCTCGGTACATCGGAGCGGCTAGAAAATAACAAAGAGAGAGAGAGAGAGAGAGAGAGAGAGAGAGAGAGAGAACCGGAAACATAGACGGATCCACTTCCGGTCATGCAGGCTGCAGCGCCGCCCATCGGCCACCAGGGTCATTGCTGAGAACTGAGAGGTCATTTTATTTAATTGTACTGTTGTTAAAACAAAACATTAGCAAACAAACGGAACATAATCAGGTATTACGTTCAAAAGAAATAAATGAACAGCTTTAAGACCGTGAAATAAAAAGTAAGAGTGTGTCACTTGTTAGTACCAGGACCTGGACCAGGTCTCCAGACTATCAGGACTGACAAGCATTCTCACACACATTCACATAGTCGTTGATTAATGAAAATATTACAGAAGTTATACCAAGACACTTTCCATATAGATCAAGTCTAGCCTCCTCTATGATTTACAGAGAATTATAAAAACATAGCCTATTTTCAACCCTTTTTACAATTTCACCCCTATTAAGAAATAGAGGTGAAATCTGATTGGATAAAAGCTCTACTTAAAACAAGCTGCACTGGAAGCAGCGCTGCAGGCTAGAAGCAGAGCAACTGATGAAGACAGTAGCCATGCAATGAGAAAATAAGCTAATGAGAAAAAAAAATAGAATATGTGTATTTATGAAAAATAATTAAATTATAAATTATTATAATGACGGCCCACCACTGGTGGAAATATACAGAGCAGATAAACAGAAGGAGGTCCATTAATACACTACAGGTCAGATGTACATATAATATGGACTTAAGCTGGATCTGACAATGAAAAGAGAAATCAGACCCCTGAAACCAGACTAAGTGTGTATGTCATACCTGCAAACTCATAAGAGGTGAAAAAGGTGACAAGCACCCGAACCCGAAACCCTGTCGGGGGGTGCGGGGCATGCTCCCCTGGGAGATTTAAAATGTAGCATTCTGGTGTACTCTGAGAAGAAAATTAAGTGATAAGACATTTACTTTAAGCAAAAAACAAATTTTTTATTCAGTTATTAATCAGTATTTCAGCTCGAGTTGAACAGCTGTTCAACTCGAGCTGAAAGCTAGTTGCTTTTTTTCAATCAATATTACTATTATTCAGTGTGGCTTTGTAGGACAAAGGCAGTAAAACTGCCTGTGCCAAAGCACACTGTATATAATCCATCGGGCTTAATAATAATAATAACTAGAAAATTTCGCAGGAAATTTTGACAGTGCGGCTTCTACTGCCCGAAGACGTCGCAATACATATACACGCCAGTGTTACCGGTAGTGTCGTTCAGGTTCAATTGAGATAGCGCTACTCTCTTTTCCGCATTTTAGATTCATACTCTTGGATTGAATCTTGTATTTGTGGGGCTTTTATTTTGAAAGGGTGGGACTGGGTGGGTTAGAGACTAGCCATACTTTAACGTAGAAACATGATTCAAAGTTTAAAATGTAGACAAAACGCTGCACTTTATTGAGCCAAATGGACATTTTGATAGCACAGTTTTCATCAAGTCAACGTTTAAGTTTCAGGAACATTTTGGGTCCGTTTCAGATTTTATAATACATGTAGTGTATTAATGAAAAATAATTAAATTATAAAATAGCTATAACTTTGTGATTCTGTCTAGGTCAGCAGAGAAGGCCTTGCAGGCCCTGACAGCCCACCACTGACTTGTGTCTCTCTTTTCTAGTCTCTCCATCACACTTGTTTCATTCATCAACTAAATAATACATTCGAGTCATCGAGGATGCTCTCTTTGAAATGTGGATTAAAAGGAGAAACAACTAATGTTTAAATTAGTGCTGGGCAAGTTAACGCGTTAACGCATTAATTAATTTGCACTGACAATTATATTATCGCGCGTTAACGCAGTTTTTAGCACAAGAACCAGGCAGCTAGTGAACAGCTGTTTGTGTGGCGTTACTTCCTGCTGCCCCCCCCGGGTGACATGCCAGATCCAGAACCGTAAGTCCCTCCTGTCTCACACACATGCGCGCGATCGTCTTGTCACAGGATCAAATGTGACAATATCAAAATACATATTGTTGTGTTTTTAAATAAACATATAAGCATGTGAGAACAAACTGCTCTTAACTGCAACTCTTTATTGGCATAACTTCCTCATGCACGTTACTGCCACGGTACAGACTACAGGTTCCATGCTTCACCTACATTCCCCTGGGTCCTAAGTCCCTCAATGTACAGCTTCTTATCACCCTCTATGTAACAACGTACATAACAAATACCACACGTATTATGGTAATCAGCGTTGCATATGTGTCTGACCAAAATACTAAAAAAAGCAAAAAAAGAAATGATTCATTTAAATTATTGTTTTAGAGTTTTTAAAGTGTTTTTGTTTGAAATATGTATAACTATAAACCTGAACCAGCCCTAACTATCAACCTGAACCAGCATATAATAAGCATATAATTTAGTTATCGCTACTGAGAATTTAACAAACATAAAAAACATGACGTAGATAGGTTTGCAGTTTTCAAGAAGTATATTTCAAATTGCATCTATTACACACATGAAGATAAAGTTGTGAACACTGGCTGAATATCTATTATCAGAATCATTATAACTGTATTATAACTGCTACTGTGTAAAGAGAATACTGCTGTTAAAAATCACCTTATTTGTTTAAAGTGTTTGCAAACCAAATGTTATTGCACTTTTGTTCATATAGCAGTACTTTTAAAATAAAAGTGCGCAATACACTACTTTGAATTCATTATTGAACTTTGCACATAATGCGACTAATCGCAAAAAAAA
>NW_022282655.1:0-7095 GCF_004355925.1 Anarrhichthys ocellatus
TAGCGGGCGTGTCTATAGCGGCCGTGTCTAGCGTGCGTGTCTATAGCGGGCGTGTCTATAGCGGCGTGTCTATAGCGGCCGTGTCTATAGCGGTCGTGTCTATAGCGTGCGAGTCTATAGCGGCCGTGCCTATAGCGGCCGTGCCTATAGCGGCCGTGTCTATAGCGGCCGTGTCTATAGCGGGCGTCCCTATAGCATGTGTGCCTATAGCGGCCGTGTCTATAGCGGCTGTGTCTATAGCGGCCGTGCCTATAGCGGCCGTGCCTATAGCGGCCGTGTCTATAGTGGGCATGTCCCGTCACTGCTCCTCATATGCAGACAAACACAGCTACAGGCTGACTCTCTAATCTTCCAGTCATAATCACTTGTATGCACTCACTCCAATGTTTACTCTAAAACCTTCAGTCTTAGAGTCTCAGGCGGACTCATAAAGTGTGACTCATAACCTGCTGTTAAAGCAAAACTACAGCATATACATAAATAGTGTTTCTGTAGCAGTTCAGTCCATGTTTAAGTGATGTTAAAGATGAGGTTGGCTTGTTTTGTCTGAGGCTATATTCATAGCATATTTTATATATACCAGCCACATTGAATACTTGTGTAGATGTATTTTCTTCAGATTTCCTAAAGTGCAGGACAGATGGGAAGGATTGATGAATGTGTGTTCACGACACACCCATGCAGAGTTTTGCGACCTTTTCTGATTGTGACCCCCTAAAGGGAAGAAAAGTGTACTTGCTGCACTTCATCAAAGCTCTCAGGCCCGTCACAATATCTGATTATGTTTGACGATATATGTTCCCAGAAATGATTGCGGTAAACAGCATTATTGTTGGTTTAACACCATTTTATGCCACTGATATGATGATATTGTGGCAAAATAATGCAAGTACACCCTTTCAGAGACGATGAACTTTTAATTCTCAAGTATATTCAGACGTTGGAATTGGAATGTGAAAAAAATGTGAAAGTATCCTCACTAAATGACAAATGTATACAGTATATTGCAATCACACAGCCCAAACAATACATATCTCTGGCTCCTTTAATAGAAATGTGTCTGCACAATGACCAGTTCTTCTCATGGTTGGGAAAAGTCAGCTCTTTATTCTGGCCACATGGTAGCTACAATTCTCTTGACCTTTTTATGTGATCGTGTAAACTCAATGGTCAATATCAAAGTCCTCAGAAATGACCGTGATCATGTTCATATAATGTACGATAAGTGGATAATCTAAACATCTTCAAGGTTGTGTCCATATTTATATACGATAAGGCGTCAGCGTAATAATTCTTAAGGTCATGTCCTTAAATTGTACGATAAGTCGATAATGTAAAAATGATTACGGTCATGTGGATATATTGTACGATAAATCGATAGCGTATAATTTATGGAGGTCAATATATTGTATGAATATAAATGCAAGTGATAAAGTTAACCAAAACACAAGTATTCCAAATGAGCGCGATAAAACGAGTGACTACTCGTTTAAGGACAACAGGCTCATGTGGCTATGAGGAGCTGCTAGCAGAAAGGAAATGATCATGGCTGGCCCAAACACTTGTGCAGTGACTGATGTGTGACAATAGATGTAAGCAAGGGTGATTCTTTTGGCCAGGAGAATGGTGACATGTTGATATAGTCCCGTGCCTGCCTGCCTGTAGTAAAAGGCCGAATCCATCTTTACTAGGGCTGAATACAAATGGTCAAAAGAGTTTCTGTGTAAGAAGACATGCTGGCAGGTCTGGTTGACTCATTTGTAACCCACCCCTTCAATCCATGTGAAAGTACAACAGCCAATGACATCTAACGTCTCTAATCAACAAGCAACACTGTCAGTGCGTATGTTGATATCTATTCATAACAGAGACTCTTTAAATGTCTGTAGCTACAGACAGGTAGAATGTGGGGCTGTGGGTGCAGGAAGTCTTTGATCTTATTATTTGGTGCCTGCAAACTCTGCTCTCATCAACATGGTTGTCAGTAAGAACTGTGTGATGAAGCAGCAAACAGAGAGCAGCTGGGGAACGCAGTGGAGCATTTAGCAGCTATGGACAGTTCCCTCAGTGGTTGACAGAAGTGGACATTTCACAGCGTACGGCGTACGGTGTCCAAAGTTAATGCTCCGTGTACCACGATCATGATCCTTCCTTTGTCTTAACCCTGACCACACCCTAACCACTGCCATGGTCTCTCCTCTCACCAGAGCCATACTGTAGTAACCAAGCAGATACCGTAGAAAGTGAAAATAACATTTTTTTAAATATCTTGAAGAATCTTACAACATTGTCGCCTTTTGAAATCGGGTTGAAACAAATGCTGATGTTGCGCTAACAGACTCCCATTAACAATTCTACCCAGTCGGCCGAAAGAATTTTGTATTGTACGTGACCGCAGGATATGTTCACGGTCGACATTTCTTAACCAGAAAGATGTTTCATATTTCTTATCACACCTGCAGAGACCAGATGTCACGTGGTTCTACTTGGTAAAGGTTAGAAAAGCTTCGTGGTTTGTAGTAAAATAATGAGGTCATAACGTACCGTCACAGCGTAACGTAACTAGAGCAAAAACACAACAACTACCAAGTGCCAACATTTACTTTAGTTCCACACGGGACATGAACAGGGGTCTCCCAAACACCTGCCCACCTCTACTGGACTTTCTTGCTTGTTGTTCTCGTTACTTTACCTCGTAGCTTCCAATAACGGTAGCTCTTTACGTCTCTCGCTCTGACGCACCAACCATCAACATCCAACGTGTCCTACAATGCCCACATGTTCCTCCTGCGACTGGACTGATTCTATCAGGTCACAACATTCCAGTGTTGTTCTTCCATTCTGTTCCGCTGCCCCATGTGATGAAGAAATCATACGATGCAGCTTTAATGACTGGATATGTTAAATAAATGTTACTCAGAGTCATACTCTCATAATAATAATACTCAGGACAAATATCGAATAAGAAGTCCATTGTTAGTGTTTATCTATTGGCCTCAGGTAAACTGTGTATCACCGGAGGACTCCTGAGGCCTCGGCCCCCTCCGGCACAGCAATCCATTTCCTCCAGAAACCAGACTCGTGTCATTTACTCCTCCAGGGTCGTACTCTGTGCACGAACACACGGGCCGGCGTACCGTTTGATACCAGAGCGCTTAAACGTCTCTGGGTGTCTACCTCAAAGGTTTCCCAGAAGCGTTTTCCCTCCAGCGTATCTGCTGTGGACCAGAGGAAACCGCAGTGGAGGAGAGGATGTGTGTGCGTTGGACTTTAAATGTCTCTCCCTGAACTGGATAAAATGGTTTATTTCACGTTAAAAACTCATTTATAGTCGACAGATCTTTATGCAGGAGGTGCTTGTGGAGGATTTTGTGGGGGAGCAGAAGGAGGGAGCAGACATGTGAATGGCTTCATTAACACGGAAGAGACGGGTTCATTAACACCCAGCGAGCCCCGCTGAAGAGGAGAGCCCACTAGACTGGGCAGGAACACTGTGTGTGTGTGTGTGTGTTTGTGTGTTGGCAGGTGCAGTAGGTGATAATTGGTAGTTGTCTCATGTTTGCTCAGGCACGGATCTAAAAGTGGAGCTCTTCACTGTCTCATTGGCTTTGAGATCCCACATTGTGTGTGTGTGTGTGTGTGTGTGTGTGTGTTTTCTCTCTCCATCTCTCTGTTGCTCTTGTGTCTCTCTGATGGGGCTCGACAGACTGGAAGAGCACTGGCTGCTTGTATGTGGCGTTGTCACAAAGCCAGACTTTCTTGGCAAAAAAGGTTCACCACGTTCCTGTTTCCATTGTTTGTCACATGTGAGGAGGAGATGCTGTTTACATTTTAGTTTTAATAAGCTCTATGTCCAGAAGCGTTGCTATTCCATTCTACTGCAGGTCTTTGGGTTGTAGACTGCTGGTTGGACATTCGACGTCACCGTGGACTCTGACAGGTTGTGATGGATATTCTTGACTTTTTATGACTCGCCGTTGGCAACAGCTGTGAACAGAGCCATTATGTTTTGGGGATGCCTGTATGGACATCATCTCATTCTACTGATATCACAGGAACTCAAACGTCCACCTGCACTAAAGGAAACACTGATGAAGGCAAAGGTCACTGATGACCTCACAGAACACATTTTAACCTCGAAGTATGACATCACATAAACGTCTAATAGGATGAAGTGATGACATTTTGGACAGATATGGATGTAAACTGTAACATGACTGGTTGGAGGATGAATACAACCGCATGCGGTAATTCTAGTTTATAGATAAAATAAATACTCAATTAACTTCAAAATATTTGACTTGCTCAAATAGAAAGAACTGTTAGTTGCACCCTGGTTGCATTGTAATTCATTTGAAAGAACACTGATATGAAAAGACAACCCGGTTCAGATACAAGATACAAAGCAACACTTTTCTATCTACACTGAGACGTACTGTAACACAAGCACTTCAACTCTAAAGCAATCAAGCTCATCTAAAACCAGAATCTTGATGCAAATGTTTTTATTCTAGTATGGACATATTTCAGTTGGTACCAAGAAGTATTGAGGTTTGATACTCTGCCTTAATTCTTTTTGATTGAACCCAAGCAGATCTCCAGGATTGGCATTGAGCCAGGCACCCTGTGATTGGTCAGCGTAGTGTAAATGAAATCTGTATTTGTGAGCTTCAGGTATGCTGGCTGTCAAAATGAGAAAGCAAAAAGGTGTACTAGCTTTGCTCTAAATGAGGAACAACAATAAAATACAGTTTTGAATATCATTAGAAATTTCGGAAATTTCTGTCGGTACTGATACGCGTCTCTGCAGATATTTTCAAAGTGAATGTTAGTTAATGGATACCTGGTCGATGAAATGTTAAGACATTTTTAAGGTGAATCATGCAAAAACACAAGTATATTCCTGTGTGTGTAAAAGAATGTGTTTGTGTAGATGTGTAGACGTCCTCGCCGTCCCCAGCAACTCCTCTGTGTTCGTTCCTTCTCCGCACTCCAGATTATCAGCAACGAGAGGTCGAGCAGGTGGATCAGCCTCAACGTGGCGGCCGCATGCTCCTCTAAGCCACCCGGCGTGTGTGTGTGTGTGTGTGTGTGTGTGTGTGTGTGTGTGTGTGTGATTAGAGGCAGATCAATGCAGGGATTGTTCAGAGCCTTGACAAACATAACACTAAGAATTGATAATGAGTGGATGTAAACGGCTCAGTGTTGAGATTGCACCGAGTGGAAAGCAGCCAGGTTCTGCCTTCCACTCCGTCACATTCACACAGCACGATGCTGCTATGGTGCTATGGTGCTCGGGGCCCGAAACTGAATCACCGTTGATGGAGATGGAAACGCTCTGATGGCCAAAAACATCACACAAATATTTAACAATATGGAGACAGACAGTATATTACATCTTTTATTCCCCGTCAGAGTGACTGGCTGGCTCTGTTGTGCTGTTAGAAAGACACAGTTTGTGGAATCGCTCTATTAAGAATGAATCGCTAACATACTTTGTGTCCACAGGTCCAGCGGCCAGTCTGATTTCTCCAGAGGCTGGTTTGTGGTTCCGTACTGGCGCTGCTACAATTAGATAAAGCAGCATAATGAAGTAAATCTCATTCAGCTGCGAGAGTCCGCCAAGACAATCAGCAGTTAGTCGCAGTTGTGAGCTACAGATATCGATCGTCTGTCCAACACTGGAGGGAAAAGCAGATGGGAGCTCCGGTTAAGACGAGGCTTTTCCTTAAACCACTTCACTGTGTCCTCTGGCTGCCAGCTCGGGGGGGGTGGAATGTTAAATCCACCGTCATATCACATTCATAAAGCGGATTCATAAAGCAGATTTATATCTCCGAGCAAGTCAGCGATTTGGTGGGATTGTGTTCATTGGTGCTGATGGAGCACAACGCGATGCAGCGAGATACACTAGCGTACAGAACACTATGATGTGATACAATATGATGTACAACATAACAGAGATAAAAGACACTGCATGTGGCCGGACTCACCTCTGGATATTGGATGCATATGCACACTGAATATTCTTAAAATCCGTCTACCGGGTTTCGGCACCACGTGTTGGATCCGGGGGTTCTCTGGCCCGATACGGGGCTACCTACTGACTCAGCTCTCTATTAAAAGATTGTCGAGCTGGTGTTCTGTCGAGGAAACTCGCCTGGCTTCTGCTAACTACCGTTACTCCTGACGTCTACCCTGCTTCCACTGGTAACGTGCACTCGGCCGAGGGGCCACCCTGGCCGGGCGCTTCTACCTAGTCGCGTCAGTTATGGCAGCTTTCCTCTTTTGGATCCGGGCTCTTGGTAAATTGCCAGGTTAGGTTTTAACGGCTAGGATTATAACTAAAACCGTAAGGGACTGTTAAGTGGACCGGTCACGAGGATAACCATTAAGAACTCTTGTTGTTAACATACAATAGCTTTACCCTTTTACTGCCATGAGGAACTTCTACTACCTCAGCAAATGAATGCTCTTGAGAACTTTACTTTAAATGCAGATTAGATATTTATTGCAGGATATATTAGCATGGGCACAGCTACAGCTCTTCATAATATAATACGATACTTGATTCAATCAGGTTACAATTTCTTCTCAGGTTATACTCATTAATTGTCGATGCCGAGGTGGCTCGGTGGAGCTGGATTCACGATGTAATAAAAAGTCCTTTGTGGGGTTTTCAGGAGCTGAAGGTCCGGCCGAACCTTCGGCTCCTCCTGCGAGGCCAACGAAGTCCGTTCAGCGCTCTCTCAGACTCAGTACAAAGTCTTTAGGGCGGCTGCGTCCATCTGTTGTCCGGTTGTTAAAGTCAAACAGGGGGGAGAGGAAAATCTCCGTCTTTCAATCTTTGTCCTGGAACGGCTGTCTTCTTTCCGTGAACAGAGACGGAGTCCTCCGATGCGGTTGTTGAGCGAGGTCCAGTGTTTTCTCCGTGGAGCACTTGGGTGGCTCCCGCGTTGAATCCCGTCTTGCTATCTGCAAGTCTTCCTTTTTATAATCTTGGAGCTCTCTCCCCTCCCTCCTCCCCAACACTCCCTCCCTCGGCATGTGATTTACATGACATCATTGATTATATGTGTGTGTGCTGCGAACAAC
>NW_022282656.1:0-7093 GCF_004355925.1 Anarrhichthys ocellatus
GAGAGAGAGAGAGAGAGAGAGAGAGAGAGAGAGAGAGAGAGAGAGATTTGTTTTGATTTTTTAGAAATCTTTATTTTCTTAAAACATGAAAACATTGCCAAGGCAATAAATTCGACCCAAATCAACAAAACAAAACATGCTCATGTTCAGGCTCTTTAGACTCTGTTTCACTGAATGATGGTCCTGAGACCCCATTCAGCTCTACAATAAATCCTTGATCTGGAAATAGATCTGTAGAATCAGGAGCTTCCTCTCCTCTGTCGTCCTTCAGCATCTCGACCTCGTCCTCCGTCAGTCTCTCCAACCTGCTCAGGATCCTCCTGCTCTGCCGGATGGAATCCAGCCCGAGAAGAGAGTCCACTGCAGGTGCATTTCTCAGTCCAGGAACATCTACCTCCACCAGTGTCCTCAGGGTGGTGGTCCCAGAGGACCACAGCATGTTGTTCAGACCTGGAGTCGTGCTGTCCTGGATGTCCATCTTGGCTCCGTTCACCAGCGGTTCCTGAAGCAGCCAGTGTGGGCATGTGGGCTCCGGTCTCTTATTTTCCATTCGCTCCATCATTGTTCAGCTCTTTCTTTAAAATCTCAACAATTTTTTTTCAGTCTGAAGCCTTCTTGCTCTGTGAGACCTCCTCTGTCTTTACTCCTCATGTGTGCTCTGACAGAGTTTAAGAGCTTCTCTTTGTCAGAGATGTAGTCCTCCACTTTAGCTCCACTTACATTCTTACTCTTCATCAGATAGTCCTGTATCTCCTCCACACTGTAGCCTTCAGAGCTCTTACAGCTGCCAGCCCTGTATTCAGAGAGCTCACTGTCAGCAGCAGCGTCCTTCTCCAGACTGGACTCACACCCAGCTGCTCCTATACTTTCTGTCGTTGCCACTTTCTTGGCCTGTGAGTTTCCACTATTCCCTCTCTGTTTCCTCTTCAGCTGAGGGGCTTTGTGTTGCTCCTCGTCTTCCTCCATGTCTACCTCACTGCCTGACTCCACCTGTCCTCCAGTTCTCTCTCTCACTTGTCTCCTCTTCCCTCACCTCCTGGGCCCCACTTGTCTCCTCCACCATCACCTCATGTGCCCCACCCGTCTCCTCCACCCTCGCCTCTTGGGCCACACTTGTCTCCTCCACCCTCACCTCTTGGGCCACACTTGTCTCCTCCACCCTCACCTCTTGGGCCACACTTGTCTCCTCCACCCTCGCCTCCTGAGCTCCACTTGTTCCCTCCTGTCTGTCCTGCTTGTCCCCTCTGCCCTCCTCAGTACCTCTCTGGTTCTGGTCTTCATGAGAACCGTTTTTCCCAGGACAAGCTCTGCTCTGATGTCCTTCTTTCCCACAGCTGTAACATTTAAAAATTACATAATCAAAGTCCTCTACAGTGATTCTGAACACGAGGTTGACCTCCCTGCTCCTGTCGTTAGGGATCATTAGCACATGTCTCCTGTGAGACACCACGTGTTTTAACAGCGGAGATTTAAACCCAGAGGACACTCCTAACCGGAGACACCACCTTCCCGTGTTTAGACAGCTCTCTGATTATTGTGTCGTTTCTAATAAACGGAGGAACGTTGGACACAGTAACTTTTACTGCCGGTGAGCTGAGAGGGTAAACGGGCAGGAAGTGTTCACCCACCTCGATCCCGTTCTCCAACACCACTTCCGCAGCTTCTAAACTATCTAAAAATATGACCACAGCGTTGTTCATCCGCGCTGCGGACTTCAGCTCCCCCACTGCCAGGGTGATTCCTTCCACTGAACACCCGAACAGCGGTCAGATCCGTCAGGCCCATGGTGGTGTTTAGCAGCCGACAGCTCACGCTGATCAGCTACAAACACCCACAAACAAAGACCCTAAAACCCCCTAAATGTGCACACAAACCCGTGAACCCTACACACTACACTATCATACCCAACATTACCCAGTGAAGAAAAATGTCGAAAAATCGCTAATATCGCTCTCAAAACCACGCTCCTTCAGCTCCGTGCTCCTTCGAGAGAGAGAGAGAGAGAGAGAGAACATTTTGAGTGTCATTTTCGTTAATTTATTAACCCCTGCAGGACTTTAACAGCTCTTATGTGTTTCAGCAAGATTTCTGCTCAATTTTTAAAACTGAAATCCCACATATGTGTTCTCTGAGTTGTCGAGAATAAAAATGTGATATTTTGAGAAGAACTTTACTATATTTCAAGAAAAAATGCACCGGTCTATAAAACCGACTCTAAACACAAAACTCTTCTGATCAGGTATTCATCTCACCATCATGTATCCTTTAGTCCACACAAATGATAACTTCACCACCCCTGATAAAGTTCAGTAGATCCACCTCATCACAAACATTCAAACCAGCAGAGGTATTTGTGTTTGTGCTAGTGAGCCTTAACTATTCCATTAACACCTTTCACTTGTCAAATAAGCTGACTCAGATCTCATCATCCATCACATTCCTCACCGCAGCCGATGAAATCAGCATCGATGTTATAGAAATCCAAAGATAATGTGAACGAGTTGCTCAAATACTGGTAGGGTTGTCCCAGCTAGTAACAGTAACGAAGGAAGAGCAGGACTTAGACTTACACTGCCCTAACTTAAAAGAGAGACACCCCTGTGCACCAGTGTTAATCTGAGCATACAAGTTGAAATATGTGGAGTCCACTTATGATCAGCCCATGCATGCTTCCAATAAGCCCACAGAATGGTTAACTCTGTTCATCTTTGTGTAGCACTCTGCTCCTCCACCAAAGTACAGTGTGATGGCTGCAATGTGTATTTTACAGAGCTGAGTTTGTATTGATTGATATAGATTGTATGATCTTAACACCAGATGTATGAATGAGCAATGATTTTTAAAAAACATTGTGGCTCTAATCTTCTGTTTTACAAACGGTGTAAATGCAGGCAACATGGGTTCAGCACAGCGGCTTGTTTTCTGTGTTTTGTTGAGTTTGATGTATGCGACTGGTGTTTCCTGCTCAGGAAGCAACACTGGCATCGGCAAGGCCACGGCTCTGGATCTGGCAAAGAGAGGAGCCAGGGTGATCCTAGCCTGCCGCAACAAGTACAAAGCTGAGGCTGCTGCTTTCGACATCCGGAGAGTAAGTACTCTGATAACTGTTGTGTCGGCTCTATAGTCACTGTTCCGTAAGCCCAGAAGAACGTCGAGAACTTGACCATTGACTATTTAGTCCAGATGTACTCAAAATCTGGACGCCTCAATGACAACATGCTAGAAACACCTCCCACTATAACCTAATACAGCACCACAGGCTGCTGGTTCCAATATCATTGTGTAGTGTAGTGTAATATTTGTGTACTGCAGCCTCTTTACCAGCATTAATGTCCTTCAGGAGAGTGGGAACAACCAGGTGGTGTTCACGCAGCTGGATCTTGCGAGTTTCCAGTCTGTTCGCTGCTTTGCTGAAACCTTCCTGAAGACTGAACCCAGACTGGACCTCCTCATCAACAACGCAGGTGAGGATGTTAAAAATAGTGGGATATCCCTCGGTGGTGCATTGATATTTCTTCATGCAAACCAAATCAACACATGTTAAAGGAAATCAGTCACATTTGACTTCACCACTACAGTGCTGTAAAATGGAAGTACACTAAGTGATTGAGCCGGTGTTTCAGGTGTGATGGGTCCAGGGCACACGGAGGATGGTTTCGGCATGGCGTTTGGGGTCAACCACCTGGGTCACTTTCTGCTCACCAACCTTCTCCTGGAGAAGTTGCAGCAGAGCGGTCCCGGTCGCGTGGTCACGGTGGCTGCACTTCTGCACCGCTTTGGCAGCGCTGACTTCCCTCTGCTGGCTTCCAAGAAGGACTCTGTGTCCAGTCAGTCCACCTGGCACAACATTCGAGCCTACTGCAACAGCAAGCTGTTTAATGTGCTCTTCACCAGGGAGCTGGCCAACCGGCTGGAGGGCACCAGTGTCACCTGCTACAGCCTCCACCCAGGTTAGTGCCCTCTGCACATTTTACATAGGAGCGTTGGGGGAAATTAAGGGAGTGTTGTGAGTGTAGTCTTCTGCTTCAGACATCAGTGCCTTTCTTTCCAAAAGGGTTTGAGGTAAAGTCTACGTTTAATGAAAGCTCAAGAGGGAGTTCATTCTCAGCAGAGGAAGATTTTCAATCTGGAGCTCTCTGGAAACTACTCAGACTTGGTTGTCCCAAATACAGCTGCCCTACAACTAAATATGAATATGTCACAACAGTATGTGAGACTGAAAGAACAGACTACCTGTAAGCCAAGCTGTGCTGTACAGTAATCATGGAGCACTTCTACAATCCTCATATGTTTGGATGGTTTCTTCTTCCAGGAGTCATCGACACAGAGCTGTGTCGCAGTATGAGCCTGTGGATGCAGCACCTTGTGACGCCCTTTGCCAAGCTCTTCTTCCTGGATCCTGCGGGGGGGTCCCAGACCACCGTGTACTGTGCCCTGCAGGAGGGCATCGAGCCTCTCAGCGGACGGT
This sequence comes from Anarrhichthys ocellatus, assembly GCF_004355925.1. Lineage (NCBI taxonomy): Eukaryota > Metazoa > Chordata > Actinopteri > Perciformes > Anarhichadidae > Anarrhichthys > Anarrhichthys ocellatus. The sequence continues at coordinate 4,469 of NW_022282656.1, forward strand.
ACTTCTCTAACTGTGCACTGCAACAGGTGGGAGCCAAAGGACGAGATGATGCCCTGGCAAAGAAGCTGTGGGAAGTGAGCGAGAGGTTAACCGGTTTATCATAACAGACTGAGTCCTGATCCAGTGTGATCGCTCTGTGCCTCAGCAGAGTCCTCATCAGGTCTCCACAGTCAGTGGCTTATTATTGGTCAGTACTTCTCATGGTCTTATACATGTACCATGTGAACACAAAGCAGTGCAGTCTTTTGCTATTTCTACGAACTGTATAACTTTACACTTGTGCCTGTTGTTTATTTAATGGCAGTTATTAACAAAGCCACGTTTTCTTACTCAAATGTTAGTCCAGTGGGAAGAAGATAACTGCTCCATCAGACCACAAAGTGGCTCAGAAAGTTTCATTCCTGTGCTTGAAGTAAATGCTGCTGGCAGCTTGGTGATGCAATGACTTCTAACTGAGGCTATACGTCTTCTCAGTTAATTCAAGGGAATGTGCTATATTTATATTTTGTGGAGCAGCTTCTACTGTGACAAAGGAGGAATGAATACAAAACAGCTAATGCAACTCATCTAATATGTCTCAAAGAAACCTCCTCCCAGCCGGTGGTGATGTAGTGCTCTGAGAGGCTTGTCAAAGACTTCATCCCCTCCCCGCTACTTCAGTCCCTGGACCTGTTGTAGTTTTCATACAGCTCCGACAGATCCACACTGCCCTGGCCCACCTGGTCACCGGGAGAGGGAATTATGTTCAAATGCTGTGTGGGCTACAGCACACTCTGCTACTCTGTGTGGCTGGATCTTCAGCTTCCTGACAGGCAGACCTCAGGCGGTGCGGGTTTGCTTCCACCTGGAGAACTGGTGCCAGGAAAACAACCTCTCTGTGAATATCAGCAGCACCAAGGAGCTGACAGTGGACTTTAGGGAGAAGCAGGAGAGGAACTCGAACAGGGCCCCAGTGGAGAGGGTGGACAGGTGTTTGCATCACAGAGGATTTGTCATGTTCCTCTCACATGAACCCCTTGGTGAAGAAAGCCTGTCAGCACCTCTACCACCTCCGATGCTTTAGGGAATTCAGGCTGCTTCTAAAGTCTTTCTACACCTGCAACATAGAGAACGTCCTGACAGGCGGCATCAACGCCTGGTTCAGGAACAGGACTGAGAGGGGTTACATGGCCCTGCATCTGATGAGGAACTCTCAGTCTACAAGACATTTACAGCAGGAGGTGCAGGATGAGGGCTGAGAGGATCAGAAAAGACCTCCATCATCCCAACAACAGACTTGTCTCTGGTGGCCAAAACAGAGAGGATGAGGGGTTTCTTCACTCAGGCCTAAACTTACCATTTTATTGTTTTACTGCTGCTTTTGTAAAATAATATTGTGCTATACTATTTTATCTATTCCATTTTTTAATATATATTTTTTCTGGAGCAAGGCACAAAATACTGTTGGGATCTGACCCTGCTCTCCTGGCTGGCTGAGACCTTCACACGTGTTTTTCAAATAAAGCAGCAGCCATGTTCCTTCCTTTCACCAAAACGCCTGACCTGGGGTCTGCAAGAAACCTCATGCCGGATGACCACACCCCCCAGCTCCAGCAGAAACCTGATGCTGGTCCCTCATTGGCCAAGAAAGGGCCCCCCACTGGTTGTGCCACCTGGTTTATAAGCCTGAGCACAGCTAGAATTCTTCCTCTTCCGTCCAGACACCGCTGGTGTAAGGAGATCCACAAGGCTCTCTTCACTCCGGACTCGTCCAGGGGACAAGAAGATCCACGAGGAACCGCGGCCTCATCAAATCCTATCAGGTCACATGTAACATTCGCTGGTCGAATAGACTGTGTTTTATTTTGAGTTTTGGATCCTGTAGTGCGAGAACGGATAACTCCTATGCCCCCGTTCTCCTCGCCGAAGATTTCCGGGAAGGACGACCCAAACCTCGTCCCTCAGCCGAAGTTAAAAAGCCCCTCTCTGCAGCGAGCCAGCCCCGAGGCCGCGCCACCGAGAGCCAGCGGCTACTCGAGGACCGAGTGATCCCCACCACGGGAAACGTACCCTACCGAACGAAGCTTCTACAAGTAAGAGTTACTGGTATCTGGGCCTAGCTTAGCTTAGCATTAGCTTAATTTAGCCTATTCGTTATGTCGTTATTCCTGCATCTTATTACGTTAAGTTACTGTCGTGTTATAACGGGTTATTGCGCCAGCATCGCGGACCACGGAGTCCCGTTATATTGTGTATTTCCTGCTGTAACTGTTCGCATTAGATCCGTCGCTGCTAGTGGATGTGGAGGTTGTGATTGTATCACTTAAAAGACCAAAACCACGGTGGCGGAGCCTCGTCTCGCCGACCGAGTTTCGGGGTGATAAGAGGGCAATACTCGCATCTCACCGCAGTGATAAAGATCTGTTTTGTTTTGGGGATTATTTTATTTTGTTTGGTTTTACTCTTCTTTAAATCGGCTCTGTGAGTGAGATTGAGAACCGCAACTATCACCGTACAAGCGTGACCGGTCGGTTCAGAATCCGACCGCAGAGTTTACAAGTGATCAGCTGTTCCTCACATTCTCATTGCAGCGCCGAGCATCTCTCTCTCTCTCTCTCTCTCTCTCTCTCTCTCTCTCTCTCTCTC
>NW_022282657.1:0-802 GCF_004355925.1 Anarrhichthys ocellatus
CCAAAGATGTGATAAACCACAGTTAATTTATGTTTTAACAGGGGGGGCAATCACTTTTTCACACAGGGCCATGTAGGTTTGGATTTTTTTCCCCCTTAATAATAAAAACCTTCATTTAAAAACTGCATTTTGTGTTTACTGTGTTATCTTTGTCTAATATTTAAATTTGTTTGATGATCTGAAACATTTAAGTGTGACAAACATGCAAAAAGATAAGAAATCAGGAAGGAGGCAAACACTTTTTCACACAACTGTATGTCTATAGAGCTATATAATGATCTGGATGTTTCTTACTCCTCTATATCTTTATGTAGATGATAGTTATTGATCAGATATTAATGATCTGGATGTTGAATTCAGCACCTTTAACAAGTTAATATGTTGTCTTACTGTCTGCTCACTCACAAACCAGTTCATGTCAATGTGACACTTAAAAACACCTTAATTAAAGCACTTTAACATCATTAACTTAAACATAATGAAATCTTTGATAAATCGATCAGTGTCCAGTTTATGTCTGTAGGTCGAACCAGCTCATTATAGATATATTAGAAATAAAAGTTGATCCTCCAAAATAAAAGAAACAACAGCCTTCATGAAGGAGGATGTACAGGCCTGTACCTAATAAACTGGCCACTGAGTGTAAATGGAATAAAGTCCGTTTATAACAACTGATGCTGGCTCTCACGACGACGCTATGAATGCTGGGTAATAACCATGTCTGGTCTGTGATTGGCTACTCAGGTGTGTTGGCGCTGGTTGTTTACGGCGTTTTTGTTTTTTCCTTCTAAAGTAGCCACGT
>NW_022282657.1:902-4854 GCF_004355925.1 Anarrhichthys ocellatus
GAAACCAGCTCATGTTTCAGAATAAAGGTACTTAAAGCTGCTGAACAGGAAACCAGCTCATGTTTCAGAATAAAGGTACTTAAAGCTGCTGAACAGGAAACCAGCTCATGTTTCAGAGTAAAGGTACTTAAAGCTGCTATACAGGAAACCAGCTCATGTTTCAGAGTAAAGGTACTTAAAACTGCTATACAGGAAACCAGCTCATGTTTCAGAATAAAGGTACTTAAAGCTGCTATACAGGAAACCAGCTCATGTTTCAGAGTAAAGGTACTTAAAGCTGCTATACAGGAAACCAGCTCATGTTTCAGAGTAAAGGTTCATACAGGTGTGATGTTGTACCTGAGCGTCAATGATCTTCTGTTTGGCTTCAATCACGGCCTGCATCTCTGCGTGGTCCCGTTTAAGCTCCTCCTCCACCGCCATCAGCCTACACACACACACACACACACACACACACACTTGTTATTTGTACCCAGGTGCGTCTGTTCGTCTGCCCTGTGCAGCCCAGAGGGGTGGAGTGTGTCCCTACCTGCAGATGATGCTCTTCATCTGGCCGTCCTTCTCCTCCTGCTGCCTCCTCAGCCGCTCCTCGCTGTCCTCCAGACGCTGTTTGTACTCCAGCAGCAGCTTCTGCATCTGCTGCTCCTGAGCCAGCAGCCGACGCTCGTACTCCTCCAGACGCAGAGCAGACACCCGCAGACGCTCCTTCAGCCGGGAGATCTCCAGCTCATACTGCAGGAGGAGGGGGAGGAGGAGGAGGAGGGGGAAGAGGAGGGGGAAGAGGATGAGGTGGGGGAGGAGGAGGGGGAAGAGGAAGAGGAAGAGGAGGGGGAGGAGGAGGGGGAAGAGGAAGAGGGGGAAGAGGAGGGGGAAGAGGAAGAGGAAGAGGAGGGGGAGGAGGAGGGGGAAGAGGAAGAGGATGAGGAGGGGGAGGAGGAGGGGGAAGAGGAAGAGGAAGAGGATGAGGAGGGGGAGGAGGAGGGGGAGGAGGAGGGGGAAGAGGAAGAGGGGGAAGAGGAGGAGGAGGAAGTTTTAGTTTTTTAGTTTTAAGTTTATTGTCATATACATTTACACATATTTGTCCTCTGCATTTAACCCATCTCTAGCCTACTGGGAGCAGTGGGCTGCTGAGTTGCACCCGGGGAGCAGTTAAGGGTTCAGTGTCTTGCTGTATACATATACAGTATATACAGTATATGTATACAGTGTATATATATACTATATATACTGTATATACTGTATACATATACTGTATATACTGTATATGTATACAGTGTATATATATACTATATATACTGTATATACAGTATATGTATACAGTGTATATATATACTATATATACAGTATATACAGTATATGTATACACTGTATACATATACTATATATACTGTATATACAGTATATATAGTATATGTATACAGTGTATATATACTATATATACTGTATATATACTATATATACTGTATATATATACTATTTAATATACAATATATATATATACACAGTATATATACTGTGTGTGTATATATATACACAGTATATATACACACACACATACCTAACATGAGGAGAGCATCACTGTTGATGGGATTCTCTTATCTAGTGATCCAGTTAAATCTCTCTGAATTGAATGGAACCTGTTCGGTACCTTCTCAGTGTTCTTTCCTTCCTCCTTGCTCCTCTCCTTTCCCTCCTCTTCCTCCTCCTCCTCTTCCTCCTCGTACTGGCCGTTGTTGAGCACCCAGGCTGCCGTCCTCTCCACCGGAGACATCGCTACGACCACGGCCACCGCCTCCACCGGAGACGCCACCTGAACGCACACCGGGGACATCATCATCTCACACACACACACACACACACACACGTAGTATTTAAATAGTTAAATATTCTTCATCATGTTCACAAACACACAACCTGTAGTTTAACCCTTTACTGTCTGAAACATCACAACCTGCTTCAGGTATTGAAGCTGTGAATGTGAGCTTGTAAACGGAGGTTATACGTTCCCTCTTTTTAGTATTTAAGATGAAACGCTAAATGTTCCACTTCCTGTGTGTCTCTGCAGTACCTGCTGTGGCTGCTTGGCGGCGCTCCTCGAGGGCGGAGCCGTGTTCTCCGTAGAGCAGGCGGGCTGCTGGCGTGCGGCGCGGCCGGGGGTTGGCGAAGGCTCCGCGTTAACGCTGCCGCCGCTGCGCAGCGAGGCGCTGTGAGGGAGAGAGCGCGGCGTCCTGGCCCCGCCCCCTCCTCTGCTCTGCTGCTCCACCTTGACAATGTGGGCGGTGCCCGCCGTTGTGCTCTGTCGGGGGACGGCGACCGCCACCGGGAGGTCGGGCGTGGCGTGGCGCCGCGGTGGCGCGGAGCACTCCTCGCTCTGCGCGCTCCGCCTGCCGGCCAACTCGTCCAGGCTGCTGTTGGACGGCGTGCGACCTTTGACCCCCACCTGGTTGCCGCCGAAGTCGTCGGAGATGCTGTGGCTGATGTGCGAGCTGCTCTCGGTGCTCAGGTTCTCAGAGGAGGAGTCCTGGCGCAGCGAGTGGGCGGAGCGTGTGGACAGGCTGTGGGCGGGGTTACTCAGGTGGTACACGGGGTTCTGGAAGGACAGCGGCAGCAGGCTGCGCTGCTGGCTGAGCGACGGGTGCAGCGGACGCCTCGCCTGCGGCGCGCTCTGCGTCTGCCCGTCTCTGGGCGGGGCTCTGGTCTGGTGCGGTGCCGGGTTGGAGTAGTTGAGCAGGGGCAGGGGGGCGTGTCCGGAGGCCTGGGAGCCCGCCCCGACCAGACCCTGCAGGCTCTGGACGTCCTGCAGGTCCACCAGAGAGATGCTGCGTCCGTTGGGCAGCAGGTGGTCTCGCTCCTCATGGTCGGAGAAGCTGGTGTGGGTGGAGGGCTGCTGCTGAGCCAGCAGGGGGCGCTGACCTCGAGCAAAACCCTCCATCAGATCACCCACCGGAGACCGAAGGCTGCGGGCGTCGCTGCGGCTGCAGGAAGTGACACAAGAGTCAGACTCTTACAGACTTTAAACATGTCGTTTAGAGGAGACGATCGTGGATTCAGCTCCAGTGTCACCATGAAGCACACGTGAGGATTATGTTCCTCCTCCTTGTAGTCACATGACTGTTGGTCTCAGATGAATCAATCATGACGTCATAGTTTCACACTTTAATGTTTTTACACAATCTGGTTAAAGTGAACTCTTTATTAGAGGAGACATTTATAATGAGACATGAAGAATAAGATGATGATCATGAATCATGATTTAAAGCTTCGTTTGGCTGATTTTACTGAAGGAAGCGTTCGTCACACATGATGCGTTCAAGGACCGTCGGAAAGATGAAAACCTGACGATAATGACGTCTGTGATGAACGATTGTTAAAAACATGTTCTTGTGGTTCTGTATGTATTAGTAGTAGTTATTGTATTCATTGGTATGAATGGAGCTCTCGAGCTCTTCTCTGATTGGTTACCTGTCGGCCGGGTCCTCAAAGATCCGCTGTAACCCTGACGACAGGCTGCCGCTGATGTTGTGGGCTGAGCTGTGCTCCTGGAAGCGTCTCAGCTGCTGCTGGACGGGCGTGGGAGCCGACAGGCAGCGGGAGATATCTCCCAGAATCCTCGGCAGCGGACCCAGCTTCGCTACGGTGGCCTGCAGGAAGGAATTTTCACCCTGGGGTCGCCGTGTGTGTGTGTGTGTGTGTGTGGATGGTTTTTGGATGGAAGCACCAGGATGCAGTGGTGGGAGAGCGGTGGCAACAGGAAGTGAACAGAAGGAGGAGGGGAGGACGGGGGAGGAAACAAACATGAGGGAAACTTAATGGAAACAAAGAATCAAACTAGAACAACATGCTTCTACTGAACAGAACCTCAGCCAACCCTGCAGAGCCATGCTGAGCCTGAGCTCCAACAGACGACACAGGGGAGACACAGCACAGCGGGGGGGGGGGGGGGGGGGGGGGG
>NW_022282657.1:4954-7253 GCF_004355925.1 Anarrhichthys ocellatus
GGGGGGGGGGGGGGGGGGGGGGGGGGGGGGGGTTTCAGGCCATGCTGTGACGTTCAGCCACGCAGCGTTAATGTGTTAAATGAAGTGGAGTGATCTCTGCTGCTGATGGTGACTCGTTACATCATCGCATATTTACACGCACACGCACGCGCGCATATTTACATCAGGCACACGCACGCACACGCGCACACACACACACACACACACACGGCGACCCCAGGGTCGTCACGACGTCACTGGTCTGTGGACTGACGTTATAAAGAGTTTATAAGGTGTTCAGCGTTTGTCCGTCGCCTTCTTGCTATTTTCACAACCAGTGAACAGGAAGTGACCATATATGGACTGAGGAGTGACGTAGAGAAGCCGTATACGTCTCTGGTAGATATAATATCGAATACAGAGACAGAAATATATTAAAACCTGTAATTAACAGAAAATGTTTGAAATATTATCGCTGCACAATTTAAATTCTACCTTTTATATGATGCTGTTTTATTGTGTTGTTCTTGTTGTGTACTTGTCAGTGTTACACAGCCTGCGGTGCAAATGGAATAACTGATTAATATCATTAAGATATTCAGTCAAATGTGTGTATAAATCCCTACTAGAATAAATATCAGTATTTTATACGTTCACAGATCTAATAACTTTTATTTGTTTTTCTGTGTTTGTGGAGTTTTTAAGACTCTTTCCTGTTATTCAACCACACATGCGTGATGCGTTTAAGTGCTGGTGGAAAACTCAAACACCGAGCTTTTCGTGTGGGATTCCTAGTTTAAAATAATGAATATTAATAAAGCCTGTGTAAGTCATCACTGCACACACACACACACACACACACACACACACACACACACACACACACACACACCTTGTCGAGCTGAGAGACGACCTCCCACAGCAGAGCGTGCAGGACGGAGAGCTCGCGGCCGAGGTCGATGTAGCCCTCGAAGCCCGGCGTGTTGGACAGCGTCTCCGGGTTCGAGATCTCCGACAGGAAACGCATCATCCCCGCCCACTCGTGCTCCAGGAAGTCGTTCATGAAGGCCATGTACTCCTCTTTGTTTCCAAACCTGCGGACGACACGCGGACATATTCAGACGCTCCTTTCCACGTTGTCAGATTGTATCAAACTCACCTTTAGGACTCAAAAACAAACACACAGCTGACTCGCTACTCGTGTTAATGCAACATGTTAGGCCTTTGAAACACTCACTCTCTTGAGTGAGTTCACACTGACTGACTACTAATGACAAGCTTTATCTAGCAATACAAATAGAATCTTTTATTTCCTTATCATTTGAACTGTGTGTAAATAAGTCTAGATGACTTAAACAAAGTAAAAAAAACAGATGATGATAAGTATTCTAGTTCAATGGCTTTAGGCTTATTAGAAATGACCTGAAGTGAGATGAACCGAGTGAAAACTTTATATTATTAGATAAAACAGATGTCGACGATATTTGCGAATGAAAATAGGTAATAAATCGCAATGTTTGATATCGCCATACTCAGCATATCACAATATCGTACCGTGACAGAAGTATTGTAATAATTTCGTATTGTGACTTAAGTATCGTGATATAATATCGTGATAATATCGTATTGTTATAATATCGTGACTTAAGTATTGTGCTAATATTGTATCGTGACTTAAGTATCGCGATAATATCGCGTTATCAGAATCAGAACCATTTATTGCCATGGTATGTTGAACATACGAGGAATTTGACATGTTATGACTTAAGTATCGTGATATCGTATCATGACTTCATTATCGTGATATTATCGTATTGTTATAATATCGTATCGTGACTTAAGTATTGTGCTAATATTGTATCGTGGGGTCTTTGGTGATTCCCAGCCCAACAAAACAGTATGAAGTAAAACCTGATGCTGGGTTTGGGTAGCAGAGCTGTAGGTCACCTCCATGAACCTCCTGCTGCTGTTGACCCGCAGACACTCACTTGGTGAAGTTGGCGAGGTTCTGGATGACCTTAGCGATGAGCGTGAGGGTCCGGGACGTCCGGTCGTCGGGATATTCCTGCATCAGGTGGAAGAGCGACGGCGACATGATGGCGGGACACAGGAAGCGCAGGAACAGCGAGGCGCTGATCAGACGCTTGCTGATGTCCTGCTGGTGGCCGCGGGCGATGCACTGCTGCTTCCACGATGCAAACACCTCCTTCAGCTCCCGAGGAAACACACTGTGGAAACAGGAAGACAGGTGTGAACGTGTGCTGGGACTACAGGTGTGAACGTGTACTGGGACTACAAGTGTGAACGTGTACTGGGACTA
>NW_022282658.1:0-5684 GCF_004355925.1 Anarrhichthys ocellatus
TATATTAAAAAAAAAAAATGGGATTTCAAAGACAAAACAGTTTTTCTTTAATTTAGCTTCATTCTCAGTTAATTTATTATCTCAGGAGTACATGCATATGAATACTTTTCACTGTGAGGACCCCCTGTGCAGTGTGGATGAGTTATGATACCTGCAAAATGCATCTGCATATGATAATTGTCCTCTCTCTCCTCTTTCTTCCCTTGTTTTTGTGCGTGTGTTTGGTGATGCATGCATGCCATCTTGCCTTTTAAAGACTTGCTAGTGGACATGTTGGGAGTGCTGGCCAGCTACAGCATCACAGTGAAGGAACTGAAATTGCTCTTCAGCATGCTACGGGGGGAAGGAGGCCTCTGGGTAAGTGATAGCAGGGCCCGAATGCGGCGGGTTAGACACAAGTGTATGTTAGTTTTACACTCTCACTTGAGTCTCCCCCAGAGAGCCATCACACTGATCTGTTTAGGGCTTGTTCTGTAACCGGCAAACTGCAGAATGAGTGAATGAGGTAATTGACAGTGTATTGACTGCCATCCAATCAGTCAGAGAGAAAGCCTCAACTGTCTTGTTATTACTCTTGTTTTATCTTTACCACCTGTGCAGCCGAAGCATGCGGTCAAAATGTTGTCGGTGCTGAATCAGATGCCCCAGAGACACGGTCCAGATGCCTTCTTCAACTTCCCTGGTCGCAGTGCAGCAGTAAGCTTTCACAAGTCTCCACTCTGCAATCAATTTCAAAGTGACGCAAATCTGTGCTTTTTTATGGAGACCTGCAGGTTATCCTGCAGGGATTGACAATCGTTGAATGTTAAAGGTGACTCGCATGATGTGTTCAGCAACAAAAAATTAAGTAAATCCATATATCAAAACATTTACCTTGATTAGTATATTTTGATTACATACAAACATTACATACATGAGAGATGTGAAGTGGTCTTAACATGTAGATGGAAACCGCTCCACTGGTACTGCATATACATGTACACTGTTAAGCAGGAGTAAAAATGTATTAACGGGTTTATAGAAAAAGAAAATGTGACTAATCATCCCAGTGTACGATTGACATCGTAGTGTGACCAAATAAGATAGGTGCAGTTCGGAGGTGCTGCTAGTTAATCTTGGGATAATATTGTAGGGGCAGATGGGTTGACACTTGTTACAGAGTGCAGCATGCTGTTCATTACCGTTGCATCTTTTTTGCATCATGCCAACACATGTTGATTAAGTAAGCAAATGAGTCATCACAGTAATTTCATTAAATGTAATTTTTCGCTGATGGTTAATGACTTGTTTTGAACTATCCTCTAAAGAATCCTAGAGATTAATAATAATACAACTTTTTCCAAATGCAAGTAAGACTAGAAATCCCAGCTGGATTTACTTTCAAAGAGGCTGGACCCTTGCCATCATAACAAATTCAGCAAGAATTATAATGCCATCAATCGCCCAGTAACATTCTGGAGTTCACCACATATTTGCAATTTCAGTTGTGTTATTTACTTTTATAGAAATAAACATTTGAGTGACCTACGCCAATATTTTACACATTTTCATTAATATTACTAGGCACAAAAGGAGCACAACGTATTCATTGTCACTTTTTAGCACCTTAGTGTTGTGGTGTTTTCACTGTAACTTAGTCTAGAAAGAGGCAGTGCAACACATTTTTAATACAATTGTCTCTCATACTGCACAATTTCCATCTCTTTGTGTTTTGTCCCAGGCCATTGCTTTACCTCCTATTGCTAAGTGGCCTTATCAGAACGGGTTTACATTCAACACCTGGTTCAGGATGGATCCCTTAAATAACATCAATGTCGACAAGGATAAACCATATCTCTACTGGTGAGTAAACAATTACTCGCATTTGTGCGCTCCGTGTTTCCAATGTCTTCAATACGTGCCGAGCTCTCTCACGGGGGTGCTGTAACATTATGACGCCAGAGAGAAGAAAATTACACTTTCCTGTTTTTCATCAATCTAATTGCCTTACTATTAGAAATCATTCCCTCTCTACAGAGTCCTATCAAGCTGCCAGCAGCTTTATTGACAAAGCAATATGCTGTCTGATACTCTGTGACCTACTGTGATTTCGCCATCTAAACAGATTATGACTGGAACTTGTATTTCAAGGTTAAACTAGTTGCACAGACACACATTTTCACACACTGGCAACACTCATGTATTGCGGTTTGTGAAAGGGCCTCATTCTTTCCAGGTGTGTGAGAGAGAGAGAGAGGGAGAGGGTATTAATTTTGATTTGAATATCTTCCACATTAGGCCCACATACCTTCTCTTGTAGGGGCTTGTGGGTAATTAGTGCTAAAATCAATAACTTAAAAAGTGCAGTGATATTCAGCTGCCGTTCTTTCTGTTTATGAGAGCAGCTTTGGGAGAAAATCACTCAATACAATGGGACATATACAAGAGTTGTGGAGGGGAATGAAAGACAAAGTTGAATAATAAGGATGAAAAGGTAGAGTTGGCTGACAGGGAAGACTGTTCACACTAATTGGTCAGAGATAACGGTATCTGTAGTTAGCTGTATTGTCTGCTGGCTGCCATTGCTTTACCTGGATCACACCGTTTGAATGAAAGCATCTACTCACCTTGGAAGCACTAGTTCTGCCTCTCTCTGATGTGAACATCAAAAAGAAAAAAAAAAAAAAAAAAGAAATATTGCCTAAGCTGTTGGTATTCATGCGGCAGCGATTCCTCGCTGACAGAGTCACAAAAAAGGCTGAGATATGCCAAGCTAATCCTGTTTTTATGCATCGCTCCGAGGGCCTCGTAGCTCAGTGGCAGGGCATGTAGACAACAAATAAAAGAATTGTATCTTCAGAGGCGGACCAAGGTTGCCGCTTTCCACCTGATGTGTAATCACAAGCAGGCTTGTCCACTGGAGCGTCTCGGCCGGCTCAGCGGTAGCTCGGCGTGAGGCTCTACATCTCTCTGGCCCGGCATGCGCCCCACAGTATTAAAGCCTATGCTGTCTTTATCTGCTTTGTCAAAGAGGCCCGTTTGTTTTAGATGGTGCCAATGGGCAGTGGCGGTTGGAGGCTTTGAGGATAGTAGCCTGCTATGGAACTAAAAGCTGTGGGAGTGTAGTGAGTACATGTCAGCAGTGATAGAGATGATCAATACAAGCAGAGAAAGAAGGGAGAACTAGTGCAGTAATTGTAAGGTTGTTTGTGTGCGGAGGGTGTGGGCTGTACTGAGTCTGCTCATATTGTATACAGGTGGCAGTGTTGACAGTGCTGACATATCTTTTATCTGTGGAGAGAAGGAGATCAGAATAGAGGGATTAACCATCACTGAAGTGCGCTCATCAACTAAGTGTTCTCCTCGTTGTCTTTGTAGTTGTTACCATGTCTGCACAATTTGCAGTAGCTTTAGACTCACCTCAGGAATTTCCCTGTTCTAGCTTGTTAAGTGAATTATCATAATTCTCAAAAGAATGGTAAGAGATACCCGTCATTTACTCCTGCAAATTGATTTGTGTCTGCTTAGCGCGAGGCGTTCAAAGATGATGTTGGCCCCGATCTTACGATGCAGAACGAGGCAACTAGGTCACTCCATTTATTGGTTTGTATGATTGCGCAGTATTGTAAAGGAGGAAATATCCAATAGAATACTTAGTAGTGGTCTGAAAACGTCTACCTTATGTGTTAAAATACATTTTATCCTGCTTGTTGATCAATTATTTAGGTTTACCCTGTCAAGTTCGCAGCTCACGATATATACTGTGCATGTTTTTTTGCTTACAGCTTTCGGACCAGCAAGGGCATTGGGTACTCTGCACATTTTGTTGGTAACTGCTTGATCGTGACGTCGCTCAAGTCTAAAGGAAAAGGTTTCCAGCACTGTGTGAAGTACGATTTTCAGCCCAGGAAGGTAAGAGCAGCTTTGTCTTTTAATCCTGTGTTTTCAGCTCTTATACGACATGCGGTTATGTTATTTAGACCAAAGCCATTTGATTGAAATGGCGGATCCTCAAGACAGAAGTAGAAGCTACTCCGGGTATATGTAAGCCACCTCTGAACATGGTTTGCATTGTATCAACCACTAAATGCTATAACTGCATCATGGCCTGTGCTGAAAAATAAGCAAGGCTTCAGATTTTATTTGGGGAAAAAAAAATAAATGACAATGCTGTTATAAAACACCCGGCAGTGTTGGCTACACCCCTGACTCCATACCCACCACCACATGGTCTTTTGTTGGTATTACAAAGTTGTATGTCTACATATACCGAAGTGTTTAAAACCCCCAGAAGGGTCTTACAGGTGTAATTGGATGTAAATGCAGGTGAGAAAATGAAACTTAATTTAGCATGGACTGTTGCGTCGCTGTCCCTGCAGAGAAGAGAAGCCGGCTCAAAGCACGTGTCAAACAATTAGAGCCTTCACATAACACCTGGGAACAAGCATTCATCCCATTCCTACTGCAACCGTGCAGCTATCGTTTTGCAGAAGCTCTTAGAAGATAAAACGTCTTGAATTAAGTTTTTAATTGATTTTGGGCTCAGACATCTGCGGATAAGCGTCGTCGTAAATTATCTGCGGGCAGCTTGCACTCTTCCCCTGAGCCATGAATCCTCTTTTAAGTGTCTTTACCTTTGTGTGTAGACGGCTGTAATTTCATTAGACTGCTCCCAGTGCCCTTTATGGGTTAAACTAATAAACAGTCACAGATGATGCTGTGAGTGGTTGTGCCAGTCCTACCCAGTGTTCGTACTAATTTATGAGCCTCTTGATTGTTTGTGTATTTTGGGTCTATTCCGTGTAGCCAGATTGCATTCATGCAGTCTGCAGCTCCAAAGCTGTGAGCGGCACATCTTGTGTTATGCTACGATACTTTTGTTTTCTGATAACAGAAAAAAGTCATTTTACTTCAGAACAATCATTCGTTTCCATAAAGTCTTTGAAATAAAAGATGTTGAGAGCTGACAAACTCTGAATGGCTGCAAGCTCTTGACCGTCCCGAGCTGCTGTTTATGTTGATGACAGCGTGGTTTGTTGATGCTGCTGATCTGAAGACAATAGAAGAAGAACCCGAGGGGCATCCATTTGTTTGTTTTTCAAGTAAACATGACTTTAGTGGTGAACAGCCACTTGTCCGTGACTGACTTTGAATTTTGTTTTGTTTTACTCTTTCCAATGAAAAGCTATAATGTAATATGTGTAGTTATGTTTTTATGTGCGGTCTGTATCACTTCTATGACAAGAACCCCACTTTAATGTCTGAAGCAGTGCAGCGCAGCAGTTCCCCGTCACTCTATACGTTTTCACCTTTACAATTCAAAGAGGCAAAAAGATGATCCGAGTAAGGAGAAACATTCTGAAAGACCTTTATCAATGTTAAATCAAAAGAAACTGATTTAACTTGAAAAAGTGAAATGCAGCTACAAAGTGTTCTTGTGAATATATAATCTTCAGCTTCTGCATCAGCAAATGTGAGCAAAGCAAATTAAGTGTAGATTGCTATACATACACTACTTAACATGTGGTCCACTTTGCTGACTTTGTTTGTGGTACAACAAGTAAAAAGGCTTTACTGCATAAACATTAATTATTTATAATATGAGAAATCTGTTGACAAACCTTAAACTCTGAAGCAAATAACTATATACAGTATATGTATATATATATATATATATATATATATATATATATATATATATATAT
>NW_022282658.1:5694-7091 GCF_004355925.1 Anarrhichthys ocellatus
TATATATATATATATATATATATATATATATATATATATATATATATATATAATTTTTTTGAATGTTGGAATAGTTGCCTTCGATGGACATTTTAATAATAACTGAATAACTACAGGCAGTGTCTTACATGGCTTTATGCAGAGTGAAAATGACTTGTCTTGCCTCCTCTCTGATCTATTATTCACAATGTTCCACTGCAGAGTTCAGAACATTAGATAGTGAAGCTCACTGCTGTGGCTTTCTAGTAACTTTGAAGTTGTTCTGAATTAACCGGATTAAAGAGAAACAAATTGGAGAGCTGACCAGAACTGTTGTTGATGTTCAATAAACCAAACTCAATTGTCGTTTTAGTTAAGCGTGGTCAAATTAATAAAGTGTAACGACGTTGTTTAATAATGACCCACTTAATAGATGACCTGTTCTGTAGCTCACTCTTTAAATGTTTTCACTCTGACTCTCTTCTCACCCTCAGTGGTACATGATCAGTATAGTTCACATCTACAGCCGCTGGAGGAACAGTGAAATCAGATGCTATGTTAACGGACAGCTCGTTTCTTACGGAGACATGGCATGGCACGTCAACACAAATGATGTAAGTGCTCTTCTTTTTACTCCTCCTCCCTACTGGCACCTTTTCTTCCCTGGTCGTGATGTTTTTTGGCTGAGGACTGACTGAGGCTGTCACATCGGCGTCTCTCATGGCTGTAAATGGTGACGTCCGTACATGTTCCATAGCACTCATTGGGCAACATGAGTTTTACCACGTCCACATGGATTTCTCTCAGATAGATGACTGGTGTTTTAGTCTTAATTTGAATATCCATTTAACACAGAGTTGTTCTGCAGTAGAGAGTGGAAGATGGAATATCAAACATTTGGACAACAGATTTATGTACAGAGTGAAAAATGATTAAATGTCAGCATCAATTGTAAATATGTGAACAGAAATTGCAGATACTGTCAGACAGAAGTATTCTTGTTTAAAAAATGTATGACATTTTATGACGTTTGCACGTTTTTCTCCGAGCCAAAAGGAAACCTGTTGTCACACATGGCTCACGGTGACGGAGTTAAAAAGCAATTTGCACTCGTGGTGATGAGAAATATTTCCAAAGGTGTGCTTCACACTGTAGCTGTGTATTCAAGGAAAGATTGTGCAAATGACAGGTTGAGATGTAAACGCTGTTCATGACATATTCCACCACATTAACTAAAGCTCCTTTGACTATTGAAATGTTCCCACGCCTGAAAAGAAAGGTGGAGGCTTATAAATAAAGGATTTTAATCTGTGATTTTATTCTGTGATATATATATATATATCTATCTATCTATCTATCTCTCTATCTCTCTATATCTCTATATATATATATCTCTATATATATATATATCTCTATAT
>NW_022282659.1:0-72 GCF_004355925.1 Anarrhichthys ocellatus
TCTCTCTCTCTCTCCCTCCTGTCTGTCTCTCTCTCTCTCTCCCTCCTGTCTGTCTCTCTCTCTCTCCCTCCT
>NW_022282659.1:82-1446 GCF_004355925.1 Anarrhichthys ocellatus
CCTGTCTGTCTCTCTCTCTCTCCCTCCTTTCTCTCTCTCTCTCTCTCCCTCCTGTCTGTCTGTCTCTCTCTCTCTCTCCCCCGTCTGTCCCTCTAGATGGAGTCTCCGGTCTCCACCCCTGCTCCTCCTCCTCCTGTTCCTCCTCCTCCTCCTCTTCTCCACCTCCTCGCTCCCGTCCCCGTCAGCGACATCTCGTCTCCCTGCGAGCAGCTCATGGTTCGCACGCGCTCAGTAGCGGTGAACACGGCGGACGCGGCGCTGGGGACGGAGCCGGAGTGCCTGGGACCCTGTGAGCCAGGCACTAGTGTCAACCTGGAGGGCATCGTGTGGCAGGAGACGGAGGACGGTAAGAGTCTGTTTACCTACGTAAAAACATTCAGTCGAGGAGAGCTAGTAGCAATGTGTTATCTATTAACAGGAGACACAAAGTGTATTTTATTCATTCTCAGTTTTTATATTTGTTTGTATTTTTATTTTAATATTTAAGGACAAATAATTTAGGACAAATGTCTCCGTATTTTGTTATTTGATTTATTTTATTATTATTATTAGTTTTTATTTATTTTTTATATTTATTTTTCTTTCAATATTTAAGGACAAATGTCTCCCTAAAAATACATACAAATATATACATACAGCTAATTCACACAGCTGCTTTCATTTCATTTCATCATGAAGGTAAATTCACGTACAAAAACAAAAGTCCAATGTTTTATGATACGGTGAGGAGGAGGAGGAAGATTACTCCTTCACCTCTAATGTAATAAAACAAGCTGAATTAGTTTGACAGGAGGAAATCAGTGTACACACTAATCAATGACTAAATAAAGGATGCTTTATGCTCATCATGTGACTCACATCATGTTTTCTTTTTCATACGGACGTTAAACTACGATTAAGTCATTAATGTTATGTGTCAATGGGATTGTTAGCAAATAGCAAACAAATATGAAATAAAGATGTTTTTATTACCCCAAAAGATGATTAACTTGAGGACTTTGTGTACTGATGCAGAAATATACAAATCAAAACACCAGCTGGTCGTCTGTTTAGAGTTGTGTTGACTTGTGTCACATGTTTTGTGTGAGTTTCAACTCACTGAATGTGTTGAGTAGATGAACTCGTGGAGTTAAAATTGTGCGTCTGTCTGCAGGCATGTTGGTTGTTAATGTCACCTGGAGGAACAAGACCTACGTGGGAACCCTGCTGGACTGCACCCGGCACGACTGGGCCCCCCCTAGGTACACACACTACACACCGAACGCTACACACCGAACACTGAACACAACACACTGAACACAACACACTGAACACTACACACTGAACGCTACACACTGAACCCTACACACTGAACACTGAACACT
>NW_022282659.1:1456-6851 GCF_004355925.1 Anarrhichthys ocellatus
ACACTGAACGCTACACACTGAACGCTACACACTGAACGCTACACACTGAACACTACACACCGAACACTGAACACTACACTCCGAATACTACACACCGAACACCTTAGACACCCAGCTAAATCTTTAGCTCCTCACCCTCTTCTTCTTCTGTCCTCAGGTTCTGCGAGTCTCCCACCAGCGACGTGGAGATGCGGAGCGGCCGCGGTCGGGGAAAGAGGATGCGTCCCAGCAGCAACACGCCGCTGAACGACAACAGCAACTCCTCGGACAACAGGGGCAGCGGCGGAGGTGGAGGTGGAGGTAAGACGCGCGGCGCCGCTGCCGCCAACAGCAAAGGACGGAGAGGCAGCCAGACGGCCACCGGCGGTGCCACTGAGGACGCCAAGGCCAGCCCGTCCTCCGCCAAGAGGAAGACCAAGCCGGCCTCCGACATGGAGCCCACCTCCAGCTCGGAGGACACCAAGGCCTCGAAGCGAATGAGAACCGACTCCACCGGCGCCGACCCGCTGCCCCCCCCGCAGCTGGACCGGACCTGCCCCTCCCCCGTGCTCATCGACTGCCCTCACCCCAACTGCAACAAGAAGTACAAGCACATCAACGGGCTCAAGTACCACCAGGCGCGAGCCCACAACGACCACGACGACGTCAGACTGGACCAGGATGGCGACAGCGAGTACGGAGACGACCCGGCCTCGTCCTGCAACGGCGCCGCCTCCATCTCCCCTGCCCGCTCCACCACGCCCAAAGGTCGGGGGTTTGACGCCCCGTCGCCCTCGCCAGGGAAGCTGACGACGTCCAAAGGGAAGAAGAAGGCGGGGGAGGCCGAGCCCGAGGTGACGGACGGCGGCGAGGATGCGGCGTGTTTGACGGACGAGGCCAGCAACGACGGGATGGACGACAGGAAGTCGAAGAAGATGGCAGCGGCTGGAGGCAAAGCCGATAAACCGACCCAGAAAGGCATGAAGCCGGGACGTCCCAGCGCCCCGTCATCTTACGCCCCGTCACCTTACGCCCTCCAGGCGTCCTCCCCCGCCGTGGGCTCAGTGGTACAGCCCATCCCCAAGAGCCCCCAGATGAAGAACCAGTCCAAACAGCCTCCTCTGGCGGACCCCGCCTGCAGCCCCACCCTCGCCAAGGACAAGAAGAAGAAGGACAAGAAGAAGAGGGAGGCAGGGAAGGACGGGGACAGTCCGAAGGGTAAAGGGGGAGGGAGGCCAGAGGAGGGGAGGAGCCCATACTCGGATACGTCCGACGCTTTGCTCAACGGCTCCTCGGAAGCCCACCAGAGCCGGCTGGCCAGCATCAAGGCAGAGGCCGACAAGGTGTACAGCTTCTCGGACAACGCGCCCAGCCCATCCATCGGCGTGGGCAGCAGGATGGAGGCCGGCCACGTCAACCAGAATGGGGGCGAAACCGGCAGCCCCGCCTACTCCGACATCTCCGACGCCGGGGAGGACGGAGAGGGGAGGGTCAAAACCGAACCCGACCAGGGGCCTCGTGAGGGGGCCAAAAAGAACCTGTTTCCTCCTCAGGCTCCCAGTAAGGAATCACCATACTACCCCAACTACGACTCCTACTACTCGCCCAGTTACCCCAACCCGAGCCCGGGAGCGGCACCGGCGGCAGCGCCGCCTCACGTGGAAGGAGCTCAGGTGAAGGTGAAAAAGGAGGAGGAGGAGGAGGAGGAGGAGCCGGAGGTCGGCGAGGAGGAGGAGGAGGAGGAGGAGGAGGTGGTAGTCAAGCTGAAGGTGGAGCCTCAGGAGGAGAGGAAGGTGGACCCGGGGCCTCAGCAGCAGCAGCAGCAGCCGTCGGTCATCCAGCAGCGCTCCAACATGTACGCCCAGCCGCTCTACTACAACCAGTACTACGTGCCCCCTTACTCGTACTCCCCAGACCAGGCCTACCACGCCCACCTGCTGGCCTCTAACCCCGCCTACCGCCAGCAGTACGAGGACAGGCAGCGGCTGGTGGACAAGAAGGCCGAGGGCAAAGAGCGGGAGGCCTGCGGGAAAGAGGAGTGGAGGCAGAAAGCCTTGGTGCCGCCCAACCTGTCCAGAGCCCCCAGCTTAACCGACCTGGGGGGCGCCAAGGGGGCGGGGGGAATGAACCCGACCAAGCCCAAAGAGCCACTGCCATCGGCCGCGGAGCAGTCCAAGTCGGTCATCATGGCGAAGGGGGAGGAGCAGAAGGCTGCCGCCGCCGCCACGGCACAGCCCGAGGGTCTGAAGATGAAGCTGAGTGAAGTAGGGCATCATGGGAAAGAGGAGGCCAAGCCAGGGGTTGAGCCAGGCAGGCCGGCAGGTGTAGAGCCCGCCATGTGGTACAGACAGGTAACTGCTGCTCTCACACTGAATCTAGCTACGTCTCGTCCTTCAGCTTTTAAAACATAGTTTAGAGTCTCTGTGTTTGACAAACACATTGAAAACTGTCCAAAAAAAAACAATCATAAAATTTAGTGAGAAGATTTGATCCTTGTCAATGATGGCTGGTTAATATTAGTTAGTGATGTGTTCTGATTCCCAACCAGGAGACAACCTCCGGTTCTATAAAGTTCTCCAAAGCTTCATGTGTTAAAGCTGCATTCTCTCTAGTGTCCACCAGGGGGCGACTCCTCTGGTTGTATAGAAGTCTATGAGAAAATGACTCTACTTCTCTCTTGATTTATTACCTCAGTAAACATTGTAAACATGAGTTTATGGTCTCAATCTCTAGTTTCAAGTCTTCTTCAATACTTCTCCAGGAGCCAGACTCCCGCCTGTGGCCCTACGTTTACCCCAACAAGTACTCCGACGCCCCCAAACCTCAGGAGGAGGACCGGTGGAAGGAGGAGCGCGACAGGAAGGTGAAGGAGGAGCGGCCGCGGCCCAAAGAGGAGGCCAAGGAGGGGGGATCGGAGGGCAGGACTCAGCTGCCTCCTCTTCTGGAGGAGCAGCAGCAGCATCAGCGGGTGGGAGTGAAGGAGGCGCGTCACGCTCCTCCTCACATGCAGCAGTTCTCCTCCCCCCCCCTGGCCCAGCACCACCAGGGCTACATGCCCTACATGCACGGACCATACGCCTACGGACACGCCTACGAGCCCAGCCACCCGGGCTACCGGGGCATGCCCTCCGTCATGATGCAGAACTACCCCGGTAAGAGGTGGGAGAGTCTGATCGTTAGATTATTGATCTTCACACCAGGAGACAGGCAGAGAAATGAAAAACAATAGATGAGTCAGGGCTGGAAGGTGTAAGTGGTGTGCTTCATATTTCACATCTGTTCAGTTTTTAATCTGCACACAGCGTCACTCACACATGATGGTGAGTAACGTAGGCAATAAAGTTCACATACTGACCCCCTCACAGTTCAACGTTAACCATCACAGTGTAAATAAAGTTTAACGTTAACCATCACAGTGTAAATAAAGTTTAACGTTAACCATCACAGTGTAAATAAAGTTTAACGTTAATCAGCAGAGTGTAATTAAAGTTTTAACGTCAACCATCACAGTGTAAATAAAGTTTTAACGTTAACCATCAGAGTGTAAATAAAGTTTAACGTTAACCATCACAGTGTAAATAAAGTTTAACGTTAATCAGCAGAGTGTAAATAAAGTTTAACGTTAATCAGCAGAGTGTAAATAAAGTTTTAACGTTAACCATCAGGGTGTAAATAAAGTTTAACGTTAACCATCAGGGTGTAAATAAAGTTTTTTAACGGCAACCATCACAGTGTAAATAAAGTTTTAACGGCAACCATCACAGTGTAAATAAAGTTTAACGTTAACCATCACAGTGTAAATAAAGTTTTAACGTTAACCATCAACAGTGTAAATAAAGTTAACGTTAACCATCAGGGTGTAAATAAAGTTTAACGTTAACCATCAACAGTGTAAATAAAGTTTAACGTTAACCATCACAGTGTAAATAAAGTTTTAACGTTAACCATCAACAGTGTAAATAAAGTTTAACGTTAACCATCAGAGTGTAAAGTTTTAACGTTAACCATTACAGTGTAAATAAAGTTTAACGTTAACCATCACAGTGTAAATAAAGTTTAACGTTAACCATCAGAGTGTAAATAAAGTTTTAACGTTAACCATCAGAGTGTAAATAAAGTTTTAACGTTAACCATCACAGTGTAAATAAAGTTTAATGTTAACCATCACAGTGTAAATAAAGTTTAACGTTAACCATCACAGTGTAAATAAAGTTTTAACGTTAACCATCAACAGTGTAAATAAAGTTTTAACGCTAACCATCACAGTGTAAATAAAGTTTTAACGTTAACCATCAACAGTGTAAATAAAGTTTTAACGTTAACCATCAACAGTGTAAATAAAGTTTTAACGTTAACCATCACAGTGTAAATAATGTTTTAACGTTAACCATCACAGTGTAAATAAAGTTTTACTGATGATCGTTCTCCAATATTCAGTAAAATATGTGTTTCTAGTCAAGGAGATGTTTTCACGTTAATATAAAATAGACGTTAGAGATGAATTATGAGCTGTTTAACTTCCTAACACGAACTGTAAGCACATTGTTATACATCAATAAAAATAATCATGAAGAGATTCGTTTTAATCCATAAAAATACAATCTTATATTTCCTTATCATTTGAATTGTGTGTTTTTGTTGTGAATAAACACAAGAAGACAAAAACAAAGTAATACATATACTTAATACATATAAGTTGTCTTATAGAAGTGGACGATGTTGTGTCCGCTCTCCTTCAGTCTCGTCTCCTTCAGTCTTGTCTCCTTCCCTCAGGCTCCTACCTGCCGGCCGGTTACTCCTTCCCCTCGTACGGGGGTAAGGTGGAGGAGGTGGTGGAGAAGCCCTCCAGGTCCAGTCCCACAGTGAAGCCGCCCGGTGAAGCCAAAGCTCTGGAACTGCTGCAGCAGCACGCCAGCCAGTACAAGAGCAAGTCCCCGTCCATCCAGGACAACAAGACCCCCCACGAGAGGGACCGGGACCGGGACAGAGACCGAGAGGGGGACCGGCCGCGGTCCTCTCCGTCCCAACGCATGCTGCCTTCACATCACCACCTGGGCTACCCGCTGCTGTCGGGACAATACGACCTGTCCTACGCCTCAGGTGAGACTGTGAGACACTGCGAGACGTCAGTCTGTCCAGATAACAGAAGAACATCACGTCCACTTAATTACACCCGAGTGTGATTTCACACAATCTAAAAGTGTCGGTTCAAGTCAACAGTGAAGAACATTTCTCTCTCTCTGTCTCTCTGTCTGTCTCTCTCTCTGTCTCTGTCTCTCTCTCTCTCTCGCCGTCTCTCTCTCTGTCTCTCTCTCTGTCTGTCTCTCTCTCTGTCTCTCTGTCTCTCTCTCTGTCTGTCTCTCTCTCTGTCTGTCTCTCTCTCTCTCTGTCTCTCTCTCTGTCTGTCCCTCTCTCT
>NW_022282659.1:6951-7136 GCF_004355925.1 Anarrhichthys ocellatus
TCTCTCTCTCTCTCTCCCTCATTTCTCTCTCTCTCCCTCATTTCTCTCTCTCTCTCCCTACTGTCTCTCTCTCTCTCTCTCCTGTTTCTCTCTCTCTCTCCCTCCTGTCTGTCTCTCTCTCTCTCCCTCCTGTCTGTCTCTCTCTCTCTCTCCCTCCTGTCTGTCTCTCTCTCTCTCTCCCTCCT
>NW_022282660.1:0-7081 GCF_004355925.1 Anarrhichthys ocellatus
ATATACACATACATACACATATATATACATACACACATATATATACATATATATATACATACACACATACATACATATACACATACATACATACATATACGCATACATATACACATACATACATACATACATATATATACATATATATATGCTTAAGCAGGGGGACACGTCTGGCACTGCAGGATTTGAGTCCCTGGCGGCGTAGTGTGCTACTGATGGTAGCCTTTGTTACTTTGGTCCCAGCTCTCTGCAGGTCATTCACTAGGTCCCCCCGTGTGGTTCTGGGATTTTTGTTCACCGTTCTTGTGATCATTTTGACCCCACGGGGTGAGATCTTGCGTGGAGCCCCAGATGGAGGGAGACTATCAGTGGTCTTGTATGTCTTCCATTTTCTAATAATTGCTCCCACAGTTGATTTCTTCACACCAAGCTACTTACCTATTGCAGATTCAGTCTTCCCAGCCTGGTGCAGGTCTACAATTTTGTTTCTGGTGTCCTTTGACAGCTCTTTGGTCTTGGCCATAGTGGAGTTTGGAGTGTGACTGTTTGAGGTTGTGGACAGGTGTCTTTTATACTGATAACGTGTTCAAACAGGCGCCATTAATACAGGTAACGAGTGGAGGACAGAGGAGCCTCTTAAAGAAGAAGTTACAGGTCTGTGAGAGACAGAAATCTTGCTTGTTTGTAGGTGACCAAATACTTATTTTACCGAGGAATTTACCAATTAATTCATTAAAAATCCTACAATGTGATTTCCTGGATTCTTTCCCCCCATTCTGTCTCTCATAGTTGAGGTGTACCTATGATGGAAATTACAGGCATCTCTCATCTTTTTAAGTGGGAGAACTTGCACAATTGGTGGCTGACTAAATACTTTTTTTCCCCACTGTACACACATACATAGTGGACAGTGCAAACAAGAGACATGGAAAAAAAACAAGTATTATTAATAACTAATAATAATAAAACAGTAAAGAATATTAAATAAGTATACAGACAGAATAATGTGTTGTTGATGATGATGCAACACATCTTCAACACCTTTAGTTTCCTTTATAATGTTAACGTCAATAATAAAACACATTTATATAATGAACTTTAAAAGAGGTTAAATAGAGACACACGTGACCATATGTGTGTATATTATGTGTGTGTGTGTGTGTGTGTGTGTGTGTGTGTGGCAGTCGGACCACAAAAAAAGTTGTACATCGCAGTGCTAACATGCTAACAACTATACAGAATAGCTGCTTAACTCGAGCTATAGCGTTAGCTGGCTAGCATGCCTGCTGGAACAATCCTGACACTTTATAACAAACAATAACAAACCTTCAGTCATCGACAGGGAGCTGTTCGATAACTGTTAGAGTTATATATAACTGACCTTAATTAAAAACCTATTTCATCAGTGTTTGCTTTATGTTGTCCTCTCAATCAGCTCATCGTGGTGCCGCAGAGAATCATCCAGAAATCAGTTGCACGTCGGTCGGACTTCACGCGACAGCAGCAGCGGTGCGGCGTGTCCGCACCGTTAACATCCGGGTTCTTCTTCTTCTTCTACTTATTTTTTTTAGGTTTATTAGCAGTTGGTAAACAATTAATTGGTGCATTACCGCCACCAACTGGTCTGGAGTGTGGATCAGGATGTTATTAAAATATGAAATATATATTATACATATATTCTAATTATTATTATTAAATATGAACGTGTTTATGTAGCAAACACATGTATAGTTAATGTGGCGTGTCCTGCTGTTTATTAGCTAACGTAGCTGCTAATGTAGCTGCTAACGTTGAAGAGGCTGAAGTTGGTTTCTGATTCGTCCCTACATTGTAATATTAGAACAATACTTCTCAGACTAGAGAATAGAATAGAATAGTACTTTATTCATCCCCAAGGGGAAATGTGTCTGTGGCAGCAGCAAACAGGGTTACACAATACAATAAAAATATTAAGTGTGGAAAATGCACGTGTGGAGGCGTTAACCCCCACCACCCGCAGCTTCTCCCTCAGCAGCACTGGTTGGATGTGTTGAATGCACTGGAGAAGTCAAAGAAAGTGATTCTCACAGAGCCACCGGATCATCCAGGTGCGACTGAGCTCGTTGCAGCAGGTATGACGGCGTCGTCCACCCCCACATGAGGCTGGTATGCATATTGCAGAGGGTCCAGTGAGGATTTCACCTGCGGTCGAAGGTGGGCCAAGACCAGCCTCTCCAGCACCTTCATCACATGAGATGTGAGGGCAACTGGTCGGTGGTC
Organism: Anarrhichthys ocellatus; assembly: GCF_004355925.1. Taxonomy (NCBI): domain Eukaryota; kingdom Metazoa; phylum Chordata; class Actinopteri; order Perciformes; family Anarhichadidae; genus Anarrhichthys; species Anarrhichthys ocellatus. The sequence goes on from NW_022282660.1 coordinate 2,260, forward strand.
ATTGAGGCCAGATGGTGTCGTCTTCTTTGGTACGGGAACCAGGCACGACGTCTTCCACAGCACCTGGACTTCCTCCTGCTTCAGGCTCAGGTTGAAGAGATGATGAAGGACATTAGACAGCTGGATGGCGCAGGTCTTCAGGAACCTGGGGCTGATGCCATCAGGTCCAGCAGCCTTGCCTTGGTGGAGTCTCTCCAGCTGTCTCCTAACCTGGCCAGTCGTCACAGAGAGGGGGGGAGGGGGGTCGGTGGTGGCAGAGCCCTTTGAAGAGGAGGGCTCAGAGTCCATGCAGCTCACCAGGGGGGACAGAGGGGCAGGTGTTTGGGAGGTGCGGTGTGTGGAGGAGACAGGTGAGGGCTCTGAGCTAAACCTGTTGAAGAAAGAGTTTAGCTCGTTGGGCCTCTCCAGGGAGCCCCCTGGTTGTCTGCCTCCCACCTTGAAGCCGGTAATCTGCTTCATCCCCGTCCACACCTCCTTCACGTTGTTCTGCTGGAGTTTGGCCTCCAGCGTCCTCCTGTAGGAGTCCTTGCACTCTCTGATCTTCATCTTCAGGTCGCGCTGGACTCTCCTGAGCTCGTCCCTGTCCCCAGACCTGAAAGCTGCTTTCTCCTTGTTAAGAAGAGCTTTCAGGTCACTGGTGATCCACGGCTTGTTGTTGGGGAAGCATGTATTCTGTGATACTATTACTGTTGTTTACTCCACTTTAAAGTTGTTAAACTGCTACTATTCATTTAAAAACACATTAACTCTATAGCAAAGTCATTTTTTTATATTTCAATAAATTAGACTTTTTCGGTGTGCGAGTTATTTAAATGCTCCAAATCCATATCTGAAGCATTATTTTAAGTACTACGTGTGATACTGTATTACTAGAGTAGTACACCTAATACTGTTTCGTGCCCCCCATACAATATGATACTGTATCATAATACTGTATGAATATGTTATTATATATATATATTATTATATATGATGCTGTTGTATTTTCTACTAAAAAAGTCTTACAATATTTTTAATCATGAATTTAAGTTAAGAACACAATGATACACATAAACAGAACTAATTCCAATTAAAGATGAATATATATATATATTAGCATTTTTTACTTAAGCACATTCATACAAACTTTGTTAAATAAAATAAAAATGTTCATATAATACATTAAAAACACATTTTCCAGTATATTCGTATATGAAGCCATCTTCAGTTACGGTAGAAGCCGCCCCTGAAGTTCCCTGAAGTCCCCGGATGTCCCTCCTCCTCCCGCCGCTCCGTCCATTAGACGTCGCGAGCCTCCGCCCTCCAGCTTCCTCTTTGACTGTTGGCAGTGAGCGAGAGACACCATGAAGGCGTCCGGCACAGTATGTAAAACTCGTTATTTACCGATATCTGCCACCAACACACGGACCGAATGAAAAGATATCGCTTTACAACGTTATGTTTGTCTAATATATGTTTTAACTTTTGAAAAATTCTCACATTTAAAGGTGATATTTTGACTGTTTATATTGTCCCCGGTGTATTTCTGCCACTACAACATGGCGGCCTCCCGTACCACGTGGCTTCAAATGTGACGGCATTAAGAGCCGTTTACACGTGTTCCATAACCATAGAAGAGTTAAAACCTGATTTTATAAAGTGCTCAACTTCAGTAGGTATTTGCGTTAAATAGATATTTATCCTGAGCGTCAGCAGCTAGCGTTAGCTTCTTCTGGAGCTAACGCTAGCTGCTAACGTGGTGCTAAAGAGTCTGCCAGTGTCCTGTGAGGTGTCTCTAAATATATTTAGTGTATTCAAGAAGATATAAAGTTAAAATCTCCCCCACTGTCTACTGCTAGGCTAGCTTGACAGCTGACATACTAGTTTTGGACAGAATATATGCTAACAAGCTAACTTTACCTCAAATGATTCATAGTTAACAATATTTTAAGTGGCTTTAAACATGTGATGTGAGTTTTTACAACACTTATAATTAAACCGATTTAAAATATATATATATTTCGCGTAATGATAAAGTTGTTGTTTTGGATAACTTCCCTATAAACAATCGTGCTCTTCTCTAACCAACATGGCCACAGCGCACAGACAGTGATTTATGCATGAAGATACATCAACTTTAAGCTATAAAACGTAACAAATATCAACACCTGTTCTAATTTGAACTAAAGTCACTAAGGGCAGAAATGTAAAGTACATGGAGTGAGAACACGTTTACACCGTAACATGAATAAGTTAAGAGATATAGAGGAAGACATTATTTATTCCCTAGAGGAAGGAAGAACAGTATATAAACAAACGTCCCTTTTAATCATAAGCGGTGTGCAAAAATGAAAACGTAATGAAAAGGACGTTGCGCTGTGCCAGAAGTTAGATCAAATTATATTGTCTAAGTTCGTTAAGAACGAATCAATAGAAAAGTTGCATACTTAACGAAACATCTCGTTAAATTATAGTTAAGAGTCTGAATCCAATATAAAAACACATTTAATGCTCATGAAAACATATTTGTAACGCTTAAAGTCTGGACTGAATCTAAACTAGGTTTAATTTCTCCAGTTCATCCTCTCATGCACCCAAACCCAAAGGCCACACCGTGTCCCTGGTGTGGTTTTGTCTGGCGTGCGAACAGAAAACTGATCCTTGTCGCCTTTCTGACGCTGCGGTGCCTTTGAAAGTGAAATCAAGGGTCAACAGATGGTCTTTGAACACCTCAGAATGTACGTCGTTTTTTCCCGCGGTTCCCTCGTATCCTAACTCTCCTCTGATGTCACAGCTTAGGGAGTACAAAGTCGTTGGGCGTTTGCTGCCCTCTGCCAAGAACCCGGCCCCCCCTCTGTACCGCATGAGGATCTTCGCCCCAAACCATGTGGTGGCCAAGTCCCGCTTCTGGTACTTCGTCTCCCAGCTGAGGAAGATGAAGAAGGCCTCTGGAGAGACAGTCTACTGCGGCCTGGTAGGTCCCTGAACACAACACCACGTTGGCAAAGATCTGCTATCAACAAAAATGTTTCAACGTTTAGCTTTAAATACATTCTACCAGTGTTCAGTTTGTCTCTGTAGTCTAAACAAACATATTTAAACAGTTATACACCTTTAGAGTCACCAAACGTCACATAAAGCTAAACGTGCTGTTAAAACTAAACAAATCACTCTTTAAAGGAGTTTATAGATTCTTTACTCATGAAAACATCTCGTGCACCCAAACCCAAAGGCCCCACCGTGTCCCTGGTGTGGTTTTGTCTGGCGTGCGAACAGAAAACTGATCCTTGTCGCCTTTCTGACGCTGCAGTGCCTTTGAAAGTGAAATCAAGGGTCAACAGATGGTCTTTGAACGCCTCATTTTATACAGAGACGTATAACTCGGCTTAAACAACGACCTGTTCACTCACTCAGACGTGCTCTGAGAGGAGTCGTAACAAAAGACGTGCATGTTGTACCTGCGTTATTAGATGTTACAGGTCTGTGTGTTAATGTGACGCGACTGACGTGTTGTTGTGATGCGTTCAGGTTCACGAGAAAACCCCTCTGAAGGTGAAGAACTTTGGGATCTGGCTGCGTTACGACTCTCGTAGTGGAACCCACAACATGTACCGAGAGTACCGAGACCTGACCACCTCTGGAGCTGTCACTCAGTGCTGTGAGTGCACACACACACACACACACGTGTATATACACACACTCTGTCTCTCTCTCGCTCGCTCTGTCTCTCCTGCTTTGAGGTTCTCATCATTTAGTCCTGGTGTTGAGAGTTTAATGTGCTGACTCGTCTCTCTCGTGTCCATTAGACCGTGATATGGGAGCTCGCCATCGTGCTCGCGCTCACTCCATCCAGATCATGAAGGTCCAGATCATCGCCGCCAACAAGTGTCGCAGACCTGCCATCAAGCAGTTCCACGTGAGTCTTCTTCTTCTCCTGTTCCCTTTAAACCACCGCTTCTTCTTCTCTGATGCTGAACGTTTCTTCTTCTCTGATTCCTCCTGCAGGACTCCAAGATCAAGTTCCCTCTTCCTCACAGGGTCCTTCGTCGCCAGCACAAACCTCGCTTCACCACCAAGAGACCAAACACCTTCTACTAAAAGTTCTTCACTTTGTGCGTGAAAAATAAATCAGTCTTCACCCACATCAGAGCTGTTTCATGTGTTCTATGTAGAGCAATAAAACTCTTCTACAGTATTTACCTGTAAACTGTTCAGGAGGGAAATAAAAGAGAGAAACATTTAAATGTTGATGAAGAAAAGTGTATTTTAATGAAAGAAACCAGTCTTGCAGAAATGTTTAAATGTTTAATTATCTTGTTTTTAAAATATAACTCAAAAAAGAGAAAAGGGGATTTTTACTGCTTTAAAAAAATGTAGACCACATAGGACCAGGTCTTGATCACATACCACCATATTTAGACTTAATAAACCTGGACTGGACCAACACAGACCGTACAGATTGTTTTAAACCCAGTTTGAGATGAATGAAACCTTTATTTTGTTTAAAATGGACAAACAAAGCGTGATTTCGCAGTTCTTTCCCCATCTAGACCACATGAGACCAGAAACCTCTTTATAGAGACTCAATCCTGGTCACATCTAGACCACATGAGACCAGAAACCTCTTTAGAGAGACTCAATCCTGGTCACATCTAGACCACATGAGACCAGAAACCTCTCTATGGAGACTCAATCCTGGTCTAGTGTCTGGAGGAGGACACTACAGGGTCCCCTAGTGTGTGGAGGAGGAGACTACAGGGCCCCCTAGTGTCTGGAGGAGACTACAGGGCCTCCTGGTGTCTGGAGGACACTACAGGGTCCCCTAGTGTCTGGAGGAGGAGAC
>NW_022282661.1:0-7089 GCF_004355925.1 Anarrhichthys ocellatus
TAGAGGATGACACATTTTAGTATTGTAAATACTGTTGAAATATAGTCGAAACGTGAACGTTCAATCAACGTCTTCAAATAGTCATTGAAAATACTTCAACGGTAAAATGCTCGCTGAGATGGTTCATCTGGACTCAACTGGTGTTCCAGTTTTTAACTTGTAACAATCATGTTGACGTTGAAACAGATAACATTTATGAGCATATAACATTAGATAGATGGATATATACTTTATTCACCCCCAGGGGGAAATTTGTTTGTAACAGCAGCAAAAATATACTTCAGCAAACGAAGTAACAGAGTAAAAATATTAAGTATAAATGCATTATACAATACAATACAATAATGATGATTGACATTGATTATGTGGCTGTTAATTCAATGTATTTATTTTGAAACATTCAGACAATTGTAAATAGCCGAGTTAGCTGAAGGCTATAAGTTTTCATGCGTATCCGATCCCTTTGCCTGATGTTGGCATCCTAGAATAATACAAATGATAACACAGCATGCAATAGTAAAGAATATACTACATTGTAATAAAAACATAAACAATGACGCTAAACAACATGAGCTGATATGATCCAATAACTAGTACAGCTTTACCCTTTATATCTTTATATACTAGGCAGACCTCTTTGTGTTTGATGAAGTTGTCCCAGCTGAGCAGATCATATTTCTTTAGAATATGGCAATGATGGAAACTGAATGGCTTCTTGTCTAACGTCTTCAGAGCTTGTTTGTAAAAGGATTCCATTGGTTTCAGGGTTGTGTTAAAACTGCTTCTCTAACGAGTGATCTGAGAGAGAACCATTGAGTGGAAGTATATTTCATATTCTGATGAACATGAAATTTGCCAAACATAACTTATTATGACCCTTTTTATGTTAGTTCTGAAGCTCATGTTTCCATCTATGTGTACTCCTAAATATTTGTATTCTGGGACAATTTGTAGTTTCTCTCCTGAGATGAGAATGTCTTGCTCTACATCTCTGCTGTGGCCTTCGGAGAAAAACATACAAACTGTTCTCAACACATTCAGTTGCTAACAACATTAGTTAAGCCAGGATGTGACCTTCCGCATAACATCTGTCACCTCTTCTGTAGTTTTACTGTTTGTAAAAATGAAGATGTTGCTTTTTCCACACACAGAAGTTGGATCATTAATGTACATGCTGAAGACGATTGGGCCCAGTATAGAGCCCTGTGGGACACCAGTTGATCGAAAAGGAGCGTGAGATATATAATTAGCAATACATATTACTAGATCAATCAAGTATAAGTCATATTACATATCTTCACAGCTAATGTTGCAAGCTAAAAAGCAAATGCTAAGTAGCGACTGCATGTTGTACTGTAAGTGTTAGCCTGGCTAACTTTAGCAAGGAAAGTGATGTTACGTAACTACAGGGCTGTAACTAAAAGCCTGTTCAACATGATTGATTTTTTAGAAGCGTAAATGATGCATGATATTGTGAAAAGGACGATTTTTTTTTGTACAGAGTAAGTAAATAGCAGTGTGTACATTACTCCTTGATTTGGTCGATATACTTCCACAATGCAAGCATTAGCTTCGTGTTTATACCAGTTATTCAGCAGCAAAGCGCCAAGGCAGGTGACAGAATTTAAGAGTCAAAATCAATGTTTTAGATGCATATTTACACATTCACGTAAATGCATGTGTAAATGTTTTGCATTTAATAAACATTACTCATTTTTGTTATTGAGGAAGTCATTTCCAAAGTTGATGATGGACATCAGTGAGCTCATGATCAGGTCGTCAGTGTCACTGTTTACTTCGGTCTCATCATGGTAGTTCTTTACGGCGAAGATACAGTTCATGGGGATTCCCGAATCTTTACTGAACTTCTCCATCTGTGTTTAAAGATCAAAACATCTCAGTTCACACATTACAGTCCAGAGCTTTGTGAATAAATACTGGAAATGTTTCGACTATCTTAAATCATATTCCATCTCAAACTCGATAAATAACTAATAATAATAATAATAATATACCGTTTCCTTCAGTTTCTTGCTCTTGTAGACATTCCTGAGATCTTTTTTGATTTCAGGACACAACTCATCAATTTTGGTGAGAATGGCCACTTGCGGAACCCCTGCCAGATGACAAATGTCACAGATGTTAATTTAATGCAACTTTCTTGACTTGCAAAATTATCTTGGCCCAGTGGGGAAATCCGAAAAGGGGCGTGGTCTCTCCCTCCTTCCTGCCTACAGGTAAACTGACGCACCGTGGAACCAATCAGAGACCTAGAATTAACAGCAGAGGTTTGGTTGACGGCACTTTTGTGTACTGATCATGTAACGACAATTTTGTGGATTTAATAAACTACACATTTTGACAACGATCAGCATTTTTCAGATGTTCGCCACAGACACCAGAACGCCCCTAAACTTAGACATACAGAGGGTTTGTACCTGTCAGCCATAGACTTTATCAGCATTGTGTGAATTTATTTGGCGAAGGCTTGAATGTGAAAAATTAACATTATCCGAATTGATCACAGCTGCAGCGAAAACTATTAAGAAACTAACAGGAGCAGGATTCTTAAATCAATTTGAGGTAATATCCTGTTAAAGCCTTATTCATGGGACTATTGCCAGGAGAATACGTTGTTTCACTGGAACTTGAAGAAACTCTGCTCATATTAAAAAATGTTTATATTTATATTATATTCTATTATATAGGCTTAATTATGTCCATACAAATATTCAATAAGAGCTCCTTCTCCGGTGTGGATGGGTCTCCATGCTGTGTAGCCGGATGAGCCTCCTGAATTTACTCCCAAAATGCTGTAGAAACTTCCAGTGATTATTCTCAACGGAGCCTCCGTGATTCAGAGAAAACAAAGAAAATGAATACTTTGATTAAAGGATATTTACTGAGTTGGATTCATCAAGCCCAAAGTGGAAAAGAATAAACATGATTCCTCACCCAGTTCAGTGGCCTCATCTCTGATTTCCTTTATTGTGGTCAGAACTTTATCATCCATCTGAGATGCTGTGTTCGCATCGATGACAGAAACCAGAATATGCACTTTGTCGTTGGCAGATGGGGAAGGGTTGTAGTATGAATCGTCTTTCGATAACTTAGAGTCAGCATTGAACTGAAAACAAAAGTCAAATCTAGTTAGAAGATGACAATCCCTAAAATGACTACAACGGAAACAGATGACATACTTGTTTGTTTGTTTACATGAATAATGTCAGAGTTTTAAAAATGCAGTAACTCTACCGTGTAACCGTTTTGCACATGTCCCTTCAACGCCCGCTTGATATCTTTCACATGGACTCTTTTTTTCCTGTAGGTGGTGTCACTCAGGCCCATCATGTCATTGAGGACAAAAGGGTAAAAGGTGTCCTGGCTTTCCTTTTCAAACTTGTAGGTTGTGTACTGTGAACCACAAATGGAGAAGAATGCAGTTATGCCTGGTTTCTCTTCAGAACCGGAGGTTGCCGCCTGTTCTCACGCTGTACTGAGCCGGAGTCGGTGTGTGTGTCAGAGTCGAGGAGGATGAGGACAAATCTCACTCCGAAACTCCTAAAGTACTGATAGCAGAACTGTTAACCCTGGACCTGACCAATACTCCATGTTTTACTCATTTAGAACCGGGTTTTGAGGGGCATCCCTAGCGACGACTGCTCGTTCTAAACAACAATGAAAAGGTTAGCATGGCTGCTGCAAATTATTCCGGATTGAGTTTCCACATTTAATGTTAACATCAGCCCGGTTTTTCCTGGGGATAGTTCTTCTTCTCCTTCAGCCATTTAATGCCTTCTTAAAAGCAAAAGAAGCTGTAATTCGCTGCTGTTAACAATGTGAGAAGTAATAAAGAGTTTTCCATCGGTTCTGACGACGGAGCCTCCATGATGATCTTTTACTACCTTCATAAGTATAAGTGCAACTCATAATTCTCGGCGACACTACCGATGGCTAGCGGGACCGATCCCCTCTTATGGTTTCGGTTGAAGCACTTCCTTTGTGCTGTAAAAGGAGGGTTGATTTTCCCGGGAGATCTTACCTGCTGGCAGACAGATCTGCTTTTAGGGAAACAATGTAAACCCTGACAATGTCATTATTCTACAGCTATTACGATGTTCAATCCACATTTACTTTATAATGATAACATAAAGAAAAAATCTATTGCTCCTTTAAAATGGAAACTGGAGACTGTGAGAAACGTTAGATACTTTCTCTGTACCTTCTTGGTGGCACAGCAATCAGAGACGTTAGCCACCACAGCATTGATGCACATTCTGCCCTTTAAGACACTTCGGACGGAGTTGATGAAACTGGACTTTCCAGCTCCAACTAGTCCATGAAGAAGAATCCTGAGCTGCTGGCCTTCAGTCTGAGGATTGTAGTCCTTCACCCACTCTTTGCCTCTGCTCAGGGAGTAAAACAACAAATGTACATCACTGAGAAGCCCAGCAGACACAAATAAGTAGTTAAATATCTCAAATTATTTCTGTACTCTTGACTCCTGTCAAAATTGGCCTCTTTTGTCAGCCGAAATACATCGGTTTTGTGTACAGGGACATGAATTGTCTGTTTGAATTTGTGTCGCTGAGGATGAAAATAATGCCAATGGAAAGTGAATTAGGATCCTTGTTTGTGGTGAACACACAAATTAAATGCATCCACGTTAATAAGCAACAGTCAGAGCAAGTGACGTACTTTATAATATCCAAAAAGATGACTGTTGACAAACAGGATTTTAACCAGAAGACCAGTGTTCAACCCTGTGTTGTGGTTTTATGGTGGTGTTTTTGTTCCCTAAACTTAACTATTCGTGGTTTTGTTCCCTAAACTTAACTATTCGTGTTTTTGTTCCCTAAACTTAACTATTCGTGGTTTTGTTCCCTAAACTTAACTATTCGTGTTTTTGTTCCCTAAACTTAACTATTCGTGGTTTTGTTGCCTGAACCTAACTATTCGTGGTTTTGTTCCCTAAACTTAACTATTTGTGGTTTTGTTCCCTAAACTTAAGTATTCGTGGTTTTGTTCCCAAAACTTAACTATTCATGTTTTTGTTCCCTAAACTTAACTATTCGTGGTTTTGTTCCCTAAACTTAACTATTTGTGGTTTTGTTCCCTAAACTTAACTATTCGTGGTTTTGTTCCCTAAACAAGGGACATGGAAAAAAAAGACAATTTGTATCCCTGTACATGAATTGCTGTGAGACTGTGTTTGTTGTGGAGCAGTTCATACTTTGGTAAAGCAGGGTTGTATAGACGGGATGGAACTGACTGAGTCAACAGGGCAAACCCTCATGTCAATGTTCAATAAAGTTTTACGATCCATGAAAGGTTTAGTTTTGGACTATAAATGGACAGACGTTGTTTTTTTGGAAATCGAGTAATTCAAGAGCAGGATTAAGAACACAAATAAGTAATTGCACAACAATGAGAAAAATGAGTATATCGTATAAAGTGAGCATGCGTTGGTAACTTGAGAGCACTTATCAGAAATAAAGTTAACTTTCAGGAAGTAGTCACTCTCACCCCGAGTTGATTTTCCTCCATGGTTCACTTAAAACTGAAAAGAACGACAGATGTTCATATGAGATATAAATCCGACAACATTTGTGTAACTTTTTATGAATGATTTTCTAAAATGATCTTACGTGGACGGGGTGGAGGAGAGCTCCGGGAAAAGGGCCACCATCCCATATCTGCAGTTAAACAGTCACATAAATCTGAGCTCAAATTTGAAAGAAATTGTGAAGTAGACTGAACAGCTTACATTACATCACAGTGTCTTTTATTCTTTTGTTACTTATTAAATTAAAATGGAAAAATAAGAATATTGAACATGTAAAAGTTGATTGGATGTATTTACAGATAAAGTTGATGAACTAATTCACAAAAACAAAATGTGCTATTTAAACATCAGAGGACGGACTTTATAGAGAAACTCAAAGCTGTTGTGAGTCCAGGGACTGATCAGAGCAGTTAATACCTCACCTGTAATAAAGTAATATATATATATTTATATATTTATATATCAGCAGAAACAACTTTCACTTTCACCTGCTACATGATCTGTATGATCTGGAACAGTCTATAAAGCTGTTCCCCAAAGACGGAGACATCTAGAACATATCATGCCGACTAAATGCCCCCGTTAGTTGAGTGTGATTGAGAATACCAGCGTTGATTATTCTTAAGGCTTCGTTCACTACGAAGGTAAATGCAACATGTAAGAAGCTCTCATTAGGATAGACTAGTTACACTTTCACTTAAATTACATCTTCATTTGGCATTTTTGAACATGGGTCCGTTGCTCTCAGTGACCTGGTCAGGGGAAGAGTTAATTCATGTTTCGACAAAATTAAAACATGAATCTCCAACACACAGAATGAAAGTAAGAGGCTCATTTTCTTTCTTCCAAATCACTCATCTTCTCCAGTCAGTGACACTGAGACACAAACAATAATAAAGTTACTCCACCTCTAAAGGTAGTCACCCCTTCCTTATTTCACATTAGTTTGATCAAAGACGTGTATTTTACAGCCCTCATAATGATAAACGCTCTGTCATGTAGCTGAGATGACTCAGAAGGAAATGACAACATGTGAAGAGTCACCCTGTGCTCTGGGACACACATGGTTTTCTGTTATCTATTAAAACGGATTAATAAACAATGAATCAGAAAATATTGTCAGATGAATCAATAGCAAGAGTAAATAGAGTTAACTCAACCTGCCTCAGACGTCCTGTTTTCCTTCTGTTGTCAAGTTTAAAATGGAGTCCAGACAGACTTTACTTTCAGTTTCATAGACTAGGAGGGCTGCATCCTGCAGAGGACCCAGCCGAAATGAGACTTCCTCTTTGTGTAACCAGCTGTATACTGTCATACAGTATATATACACAATATATATACAGTATATATATGTGTATATATATTGACAACTCATTATACAGCTCTTTTCTAAAACCTTAACAGTATATATCTCTATGTACAATCAGCTGCTTTGTTAAATAACACATTCAATCATTTATAGTTATAGTAATTCACACACACACACACATATATATATATATATATATATATATATATATATA